>NW_009798315.1:70829-128259 GCF_000520075.1 Aphanomyces astaci | reverse complement strand
CGTGTGCCACGTGTATTGCGTGCAGAGGCTGCTCCTCACGGTTCATGTTCTCACCTCGTCAGAGATTGTATAAAAACCAACATACGAGATTTGGTCTTTGTATTGAAAATGAAGAGTCATCTACCAATGAAAGGTACGAAGTATTGAAATTTTAACCAATAAGACTAATGTCGGATAGAATTGTCGTATTCGCCAAGTTACCCATACATATCAAAATAATAATAAATATAGAATATATATATATTCTATATCTATTATTTTTTGATAACGAACCAAAACCAGGATAATAATTTACCCATCAACCACGAACGGAAATATGTCAAACTATATTATGGGCACACGGTGGACATGCTATTAAAAGCGCGGTCAGTGGTACATATCTGTTTGTGTAACCGCAACACGACGTACTACAAAACGGAATCTCGTTTCCAACCCAAACGTGACAGTAATATGGGCCACCGACACCACGACGACCCCGTGTTTGCATTGACCTTGAGCGGGCACATTAGTGGCGGGTACGATTCGCCCAAGGCGCACAAAGGAAAGCATCATCAACGGGCTTCGACGACAAAGAAAAAGCTGATCGTGTCAGCAACGTCGCCATCCTCTCCCCACACTGACCGTGCACACAACCTCTTGGTTCAGGTAACGATTTGAGACCTACCATAGGTCATACTACGTATATTTGATGGATCTACCAGTTTGCAAGTGATTAGTAACTACATACCGGTATATATTTACTCATGTGAACTAACCACATGGATATATAGGCGGATGCATTCTTGGACACGGCACATTCCGAAGTGTATGCGATTGAAGGCGCTATGAAGCATCTCCGACACGCGTTGGATGCGTTTCAAGTGTTGTTTGACAAGCAGGTACACTTCCCATCATCCCCCCCAACTAACCCCCTTCACCCCCTAAATATCTGTCGTAGATTCACATGTGCGCCGACACAGAGTGTTTCAAAGTCGCGCGGATGAAAGCCGACTTGATGGACATGCTCGACAGTGTCAAGAACGCCAGCACGTCCTTGGAAGGGTCGTCGAGTAGACTCCAAAAAGCCATCACCGGCGGCAAAAAGGCGATCCATGTGAACCAATCAACTCTGTTGCATCGTCGCAACCAACCGAGCCGCAACGGGGCCTTGGACTCTATTGACACGGACTACCACCACCACCAGTATGCAACGACGTCACGAACGTGGTCGAGCAGTTCATTGACTGGGAGCTGTTCCAGTGGGTCTCTCGACAACACGACGACGACCCCGTTGACGTTGTGGGACACGTTGTTTCCACTTCCTGGTGCGCCCACGCTGCCCAAGCCCGACGTTTCTGCAGTGTACGAACCTTGCTTCTACGATAATGGTCGATATGTTGAGTGATGTATGGTTTTGGAGTGACTTATCTTGAGCATAGTGTACCTGGCTTTCGTTAGAAGCGTACCCGCCCATATTTTTCCAATCAAATGGGACTACAAGTGGTTGCGACGTCTTCTCGTTGCATTGAGTGGTTGTTAGCCACTATGAATGGTTCATAACACTGCTTAGTACCAAATTCTCGTGTAAATATATATGTGGAGGCCATCTCTGCTTTATAAGACTTTGACATAGATTTGATTGGGATTGGTTGTAGCTAAGTAGTGTGATTGCGTCAGCATTCTACGTACGAACTCAGTTGTTACCAAGTCATGCCATTTTCTCGTTTCTGGATATATACGTAGTGTATACAGTACATGTGTGATGGGGGATTAAGGAGCTAAGTGTATGACGCAAAAGCTCAATAGTCACACTTGTGGTCTCATCTTCGACTTGGGACTACATAGGCTAGACAAGGTAGCGTTTTACTCAAAGACTTCATTGGGCAAGAAGGACGTGCTGGTATTTTTCCGGGAATTGATTCACTGGAGTCTGGTACACAACCACAAAACCCTGTCATTTCTGGACCGGTCGCACAACAAGAACCATTCGACGCGGTATGCCTCAATATTGACATCGGCGGCGTGGGACGAACTCGGGTCATTGCAGGTCTTGACCAAAGTTGCACAGCAACACGGCAACGACTCGGACGATCTTGGCGACGTGGCATCTGCCACATCGGTTTCAACCGTGAATTTGGAATCGTTTGTCACGTCCACGGCGTTTGCACACTTGGTCAAAACCATTAGCGCCAAGCTCAACTTTTCGCCGTCGAAGCCCCCAGCAACTAGCTCACCCCCGAAAGAAGCCATGACGGCCGCTGAAAACACCCTCTCCATGGCCAAACTCCTGCATGACCTAGCTAATGCTGAATGCGAAGCCAAGAACGGGTTCAAGTTATCCGTCCGATCGAACGCCGTACGGTCCAAAGAGTTTTCCAAGGCGTTTCTCACTGCCTCCAAGGAGTTGCTCGATAAAGAAACCACCTTGTATTGAACCACCCCATGCAACCTACCCGTATAAACACGTCGCTATCTATTTAGACCACAAAACACATTCAACATGGACTGAAATCCACTGATTGGCCAACATTGTAACGAAAATGCTGGTTACGTTCAGTTGTTCACGTAGAGTGCTGGAAGTGCAAGGAATACAACAATTACACCTTGACGGATACTATAGTATATTACGTAGTACTTAGTTGTTTTATGACGACAACGTGCCAGCATCCCCTCCAGAGTACAGTACACAGTCTTGTGTCACGAAACTGAACTGTAACAGCGTCCATTTGATCGTTCGTCTCAACATTCATTACACAGGCGCATCACTTCCAAACTCGGTGCATAATGAACGAGTCGCCAGTCTCCATTGAGTCACCAGAGCGTTCATTCATTCGTCCATTGTAATTCAGGTCCCGCCGACCTCGAGTATGGTGTATTCATTCATTCAGTTGTCCGACCACTACTACCTACTATAATTGGACATTTTTCGATCAGGTACTGTACATGTATCTCTCAGATAAAGGATTTATTTTTGTCACAAACTAACTAATGACGAAAACCACACCAAAATTAATGACACTTTTCACGCATCAACTCGCTGACTTTGGCGTCCGAAATTTGAATCAACCAATGGCATCGCAGGATGTAGGAAAGTGTCCAATGGCATCGCCGCATGTTGAAACGACATGGCATCTTAGCCAATCAAATGCAGCCATGCATATCTTGAAAAGGTGTGAAATGGGGCGGCCCAATCAAATCACTGTATTGGGATGAGATTGAAAACTGCACTCGCAAGAACTTTCCCATTCGAGCCAATGTCAGATGGCAGTCGATGGCCGACGATGCTGTCTCATTTCGCCCCCACTTCCTTTGAGGACTGGCTTGGGTCATGACCATGTGGGCGACCAAGGCGTCGGACGTGCTGCCTTCCGCCGGCACCCCCGTCGGCACGTTGCTACCACCCACCCCTTCCATCGTCGAAGACACGTTCACCCACAACCTACCTCGCGTTGTCGACCTATCCGTGACGAGCTACTCCATACGCAAAGACGGCGTTGTCATGTACCACGTCGATGTCCAAAGCTCCACCGGAACGTACACGATCAGACGCCGCTATACGGACTTCCGCGCGCTTTACCTCAAGCTCGCCAGCGACATGCCCATGGAGCAGGCAGCAGACGAGGTCATGACATCCCGTACGAGTCTGATTTCTCGCTTCACGACGGCAGGATCGACTCTACCGTCGCTTCCATCGGCAGGTGTGTGGTCCTTTTTGCGCAAGTACGACACCAAGGTGTTGGAGAAGCGTCGCGAGAGATTCCAGGACATCTTGGACGCGGCAGCGTCCCATCCCATTGCCCGCGCCAGTGATGCATTCCAAAATTTCCTATCCGTGGCCCCAGAGGCTGTCGATGAACACCGGGCGTCGTACACATCCCTTCGAGACTACAGCGTGCCAACCGACAACATGGTGTACCTCCGGCAAAGAAAGAAAGCTGCAGGACGGAAGCGCCTCGGCAGCGAAGGCACGTCGGAGACGTCGATGATTCAGCCTACTAGTACGTCGATTCGAGTAGTGTAGCAAGCCAGCCAGTCGCCACCTCCTATCTCGCGCAACCACGACGCGTTCATTGATGTAAAAAATACAAATGTTGTGTCGATATTTTTATAAAATTCACACAAACTATTTACAGTTTGTATATTTGAATTTCGTGGCAACATTAAAATGCATCCTGTTCATGAAAATCAAATTAAATACCAAAGAATCAATCCATAATACAACTCTCCATATAGACAGGCATGTCGGAATATTATATTTTTTTGTATCTGCATTCAATCCAAACTTGCCCCATCATCCTTCATGAAGGGACAATTCGACGATCCGTCGGCGCCAAGTGAAGCCGTCCACTTGGTGGTCCTACAGCACGGGCTCCACGGAAGCCCTCAAGATTATGCTTCGCTGCAGCCCATCTTGACCTCGGTGCTTCAAGACCAACGTAAGTTGTGTTTCATCACACTCCTTTGCTGAATGAGGCACCTCAATTTTATGCAGGGGTCCATGTTGTCGCGACACGAAGCAACTCGACAGAGTACTATACGACGCACGACGGCATTGACATTGGTGGTGTTCGTCTCGCTGACGAAGTGGAGCTTCTCGCCGCGCAATGCCCCAAGTACGTAGAACGTCCATATGTCCTCGACAGCCCCCCAACCACAACCTCATGCTGGTCTTGGGGTAGACTTCAAAAGATCTCGTTCATCGGACATTCCCTTGGCGGTCTCTACGTTCGGTATTGCATTGGGGTCCTCTACGCCCGCGGCTTCTTTGCCACCATCGAGCCCATGGCACGTGCCATCCTTTCTGTTGGGGCGTTGCTCTGTCTCACGCGTTGCTGTAGAACTTCATTGCATTGGCCTCGCCCCACCTCGGCATCCGTCGACCAGCCAGCCGCGGCGCGTTCAACACGCTGTTCAACTCGATCTCGTCCAAATTGTTTGATCTGTACGTGGCCATCCCATGCCTCAGTTAACAATACCACAACCAATACTAGTACTATTGTACTAGTAGTAACCTGTACTACCAATACTACTACTATTGTACTTGTAGTAACCTGTACTACCAATACTAGTACTACTAGTACTGTAGTAGAAACCTTTACTACGAATACTAGTAGTAGTAACCCATGTGCATGCCAAGTAGAACCGGCGCGCAATTGACCCTTCGAGATGCCGTCTCCGAAGACACGCTGGCGCTGTCGTCTGTCCATACCCTCGTCACTGTGACCACCCCTCGGTCGTTTCCAGGTAAGGTGTTGTTTTGAATAAAAATGAATGTTGTCCAATATAAATGAATATGGTCCAAAATAAATGAATTTTGTCCAAATTAAATGAAAATTGTCCAAAATAAATGAACATTTGTCCACGTGGGGGAGGCTATCACACTCATTCTGGTTTCAAGACGAATGCCACGTTTTAGTTTGGCTGTCGGGGCTTGTCACACTAATTTTTTGCACAATGTCGAATGTGAGCCTTGTTTGTATCCTCTTTTGCTTGTGTCGATACTGTGCATGCTCTAGTGTTGAAATAAATCAATACTTGTATATATATATATATGTATATGATATATATATACTCTATATATACTGTATATTACATATATACTCTATATATACATATATACTCTATATATACATATATACTCTATATATACATATATACTCTATATATACTGTATATATAGATTCGACGACGCCATGTTATTCCAAGCCCTCACTTGAATAAAATCAATATTGTGCATTTTGCCCAAATTTGGACTTGTGAGTGAATTATAGATTTCGAATCCATTTTTTATCTAATTTAAACTTGTACAAACTATACTCTACAAAGATTAGGATATACTTGTATGTAGTTTTGCCCAATGCGGAGGGGCTGGGCCCATTCAAATGTTTTGATTGGCAGAAACTCGACGGGACATGATTTGATTGGCTGAAGCGGTTCGTTATCCATTTCTCTTAAGGCATGTGATGCTTGCTGAGGGCTCCAGTTTCGAATCGATTTGACAATATATTTATATATTCCCCGACGCCATCCTATTCCAAGACCTCACGTACTTGAATGAAATTAATAATGTATATATATATATTTTCCACGACACCATTCCATCCTATTTCAAATCCCCACTGGTCGTTGTGCTAGCACTGGCGATGACGTTGACGATGCAATTTGCGGCCCCCAATGCTGGTTTTTCCACCTTGTTTAGCCAGTTACTGGGAAACTCTTGGGCTGTGTACTTTTCCCACCTGGACGTGAATGAGCCGCCGTTGTTCTCGTTCGATTTGACGCATTTCGATGCGGTGCTATACCTGCCCGAGCCGCTAACTCCGCCGACCGCCGCCAATTCTCACGATCATGATCACGATTTCAATCATTTGCACATCCCAGGTAATACAAAGATATCGTTATATTGCATCAAATACGTATATATATATATATATGTATGTATTTGATGGAGGTGTGCATGGGGGAGTGTCGGTCTGCCGTGTTTGCGTTCGTGTCGTAGTTTGGTAGTAGTGAGTTTGTCCTAGTACTACTACTACAAGTACTAGGATAACGTAATACTGGGATGTTGATATACTGATGTTGTTTCGACGAGTACTATGTATTTGTGTCGTACGTTTTGCCCGAAGGAATGAAATATTTGAACAAATTATTTGTAGAATTGCTTTGAGATGACAGTGACTTGTACAATTCAATTCATAACGTTTTATATTTCACGGTCCAGATTGCTACCAGTACAAGATATTGTTAGAAAAATTATCCCAATGATTAACGAGCAGCTTGCTCGCAAATTGGTCATGGAATCGAGAACCATTCTTTGATGCTTTGAGTTGGTATATACATGAATTTCCGGCAATCGAATCTCTCCGATTGGTCAATCCGAAAAGACTTGTCGCTGATTGGCTACAATCTATTTTGGATATGGATATTTGAGCCAATCAAGTGTCCCGTGATCACAAAATCGGAATAGCTCACTCGTTTTACCGATGATGAGTCGTCTTCTGTAATACATGTATTTGGCAATGTCGATGCATTTTTTCCATATCGCTCCAGTTTCAACACAACAATATATATAAATATATATCCAAACCTAACAGCTTTTTTTTGTCAATATGGTAACTCTAGCACAACCACGAGACACGGTGCTGCAATTGCAAGGCCGACACGACGGACAAGAGGTGGCTATTGACATTTGCATCGAGTCGACCGACGACTGGGCATTTGTCCATGCGATACTGTTAAGACTCGGCGCCATTTCGTGTGCCACGTACCCTGGCGACAAGCTCCAGCTTCGATCGTTCCAGCTACAAGACCTAGACAATGCGTATACGCTGTTTCCACCTGTCAGTCGTTCAGTTGCTCAGCCACTTGCCAAGCAACATTTACTCCAATGTTTGTGCCAAGGGGCGTTTCTCCATGGATTGCACGCGTTTCGACGACGCGCAGTGTACTCGAACGTGTTTTATGACATCCAGGTATTATTTTTGTCCTTTTTTCCCATCTGATTTATGTGGACTTTTTTGTGCTGCTGATATTCGCACGAAATCTCATATCGATCGAGCATGCTTTGTGGGTACTGACGTTTGTATGGAAACACGCGTCCTGTGGTGATACTGGGATCACATGAATTGAAGCTTATACACTAATTTGACGTTTATGGTGGTGGTTTCCGGCCATCCGATTGGCTCAATACTACTACTTCTGCCGATTCTTGTGTCGATTCATTCTCCATGTCTCTCCAGTATAGAATATATACACATAACAATACGGATCATTAATATTTCACGGACGGATTAAGTAGTTTGGTAAAGTGCTCTAGTCGAAATTCCAGTGCAAAACTCGATTGTCGAGTGTCCACCTTGGCTGTGTATCGTGATTCGTTCGAATATTATAATTATCTATATTTTCGAAAAAATATTATATATTTATTCCACTTAATATTGATATTATTACTAAAAACCCAATTAAGAAAAAATTATTTTTTAAATAAAAGAATAAAAGAACATTCTTGCTTAAATCTATGTTTAGGGTAGTATTGATTATCCATTTATAGTTATTTTAATTTTATTAAAAAAATGTTCTCTCTAAAAATATTTTTTGTTTATTTCTTGATGGTCTTTCGTATTTTATTTGATAGGTACTTTGTAATTTTTGCCGCCTTTTTTACCAATGACGTGGTAGGCGCCGTATTCGTGCTCTGCATTCCGAGCGTTCAACCCGTATCGCAGCCACGTCGTGCCATCTGCGACATCGTCCGTGTACCCGCACATTACGCTGCACTCGATGGAAAACGCGGCGATTCTGCGCGCCAGCAGTGCGTCCTATCTAGTTGGAGACAATTTTGAATAGTTATACATGTTAGTTGGCGACATTTTTTTAAAATCGTGTAGCCAATCCCAGGTCACGTTTCTGACGAGTTTTAACCAATCGTCATCGCTCCACCGCCGCACATCGTTTGATTGTTGTTGGCCAACCATGATTTTCTATTTACTTTTGTATGCGTCGACGGACTTGTGTGTCCACTTTAGTCAGATGAAAACAACTCTGTAATATTGTTGAATGGCGTGCAATGTACGTACATCTTTCTGCCTTGTTGTAATATATTATTTGGTCTCTTATGGATCTTGTGTTGTATGGTTGACGTTCACACTAACCTTGTGGTTGAGTAAAATTTTAGTCTACCGATATATTACATGAACAATTCGACGTTGTTATGATCAATACAATTAACTATTGGGCCTAGTTTTGGAGCTAACTACAGCCGAAATCTCTCAAGAAGCACACGCAGTGGACCCGCCCAAACCCAAAAGCTGGCTGCAAGGCTTGGCTACGATTCCAGCAATCATATTTCCAGTCAATAAAGCCGCCGATACCAGTACACAACATACTCACACATCAAACTCTTGTTAAAGGAACATACTTGTTCAACAGCCATTTGCATGACTTGTAGATGAGTTGCCCCCGCAGCAGCATCGCATTTGCCATGTCGTGTCCAAAGGTAACAATAGATATCCACCATCAACATGGATATATATATAAATATATATTTATATATAGGTATATATTTGGTCATTGTGATGCTTGATGATCAGACGTTGATGGTGGTGCCTTGTATGCCGATGATACATGGATATATATATATATCTGTACAAACTCATCCTATTTTAGTACTGAAATATATATATATATAATATTGTGGTGGTGGTTAGAATCCGATAAAGTTCTCGTGGACAGCCCCGAAGATATTTACTCGAGCGACCCCATGCGCGATATTTTACGAGGTACGTCGTCGCAGGCTAGCCATTTTATTGCTGTGTATTTGAAATAGAATATTCGATATCTTCTCCGGTATTGATAAAAATTCTAAATATTAATATATATATATATATATTTATTTATTGACTAGAAATGTTGGTGTGCATGCAGTCGTTGGAGTGGGAACGCATCGACGTGCTGTTTGAAAGTGCGCTGGCCCATGAGCAAATCATCGCCAAGCGCAGCCACGAAGTACCAGCACACGAGTCCGGCCTGGATATTGTTCATCACATTGCCGATACCTTTGTCGTCGACTAGATACATATATATATATAAATTGGTTGACAATATAGATAATTCAATATGAAGGAGATTTCGCAATACTAGCGTTAGCAGTATCTTGTTCACTTCGAAAAGTCAAATCAATTCGTCCTGGACACAATCAACGGAATTAACGCTAACGTTTAATCACGGAAGTCAAAACATTGCTCCGTCGTTGTCTGAAGTGATCTCACCATGTGTCAAGGCATATATATATATATATATACCATTGTAATGTCCTTTCAATACTGTAGTACCCCACCTCAATAGAGTAAAACACACAAATTTGATCAAACTCTGAAAATTTTAAAAATATCATAGAGTTTGATCCTGGCTCAGAAAAAATGCTATTGGTATGCTTAATACATGTGGGTATTTTTCGTAAAAAAACACAAGCGATATCTCAGCGTTCCCATTGCTGGCAAGAGGGGCACGCTTGCTTCCGCCACCACCCGTCGAGTTTCACAAATCGGACAAAGTTGGGCTAGCAAAAACATGTTTAATCATGTATTATTCGTTTTTAGTTAGATCCATTCGACCTTGGCATACATGATGCCTTGGTGCGGGTCGCGGCGGATGCTTTTGATTCTACAAATATATTCGTTCGTTACGAATATTCATGTATATATATAATATATATACAGGTTTAGAACAGATCCAAACAGAACGAGTAGTTGACGCACCGAAAGCTCCGTTTGCGAGTCGTCGAGAGCAAGCATCCGTCGTCTTTCCACTCAAAGCCGTCGACTTGAATCAATTCGCCCTGCACACAATCAACAGATTAAATATAATATTGTCGAGTCGATTATAAATTGGAGAGTTTGGGTGCTCAAATAGAATGAGCAGCGCCAAATCGACAGACAATCGATCAACCAATCAAAACCCAGAGCACTAATCAAGTAGCCAATCAAATCCACTCTTCAACCCAATTCAACATGAAATTAGTGTAACACAGGACGAATTTTACGCACAAACAATCGATCGATAGGTTTGGCGAATTAGCACAAAAGACCAAATTTTGGGTAAAAGGATAATAATATAGCATCCACAAGAAGTAAGTCAAGCAAGACAAAACGTGTTGGTTGGCTGAACGCAAAAAAGTACGAGCGTGGAATCTGTAGTATACGTTCTGATATATAACCATGTTTCACCATATTTGCCCATTTTGGGAACCAGAAACAAATCCAGCAAAGCAGTATGGTTGGCAAAACGAATGAAGATTCCTCTTAAACTTAGTTGTGTATCATGTGTCGTAGGTACGAAATAATGAAGTGCAACACACCAACTAAAATAGCATGGTCTTCCAATCAATTCAAGCAGCAAATGACGTCACTGTCCATGTGAACAATGTCAACGTGAATATGATAAACCACCATGCTAAACATCTAAAATTACCCAAACAATGTATCAAATGTCAGATGTCTTACCTTGGGCAAGTCGCGCGTGTCTTTCGCGTCGAAAATGTACACATAGCCCAATTCAGACGGATATTTCGACTTTTGCATGGATTCGGCCATTTTCAAGTACTTTTTGTCGTGGAGGCGCAGCGTTTTATGGCCATTGTGCGGGTACTTTTCGTGTAAAAACACGAGCGGAATCTCGGGGTCGGATGGCTTTCCGGCGGTGGTGACGGGCAAAAGAAGAGGCCACGCTTGCTTTTGCCACCACCAGTTAAACTTTTGTCTCCACAAGCCTGGCACGCCCTATCAGTGCATGCAAAAACGAGCTCAACAACAAGAAGATCCCTGTGCATAATATTTGGTGGTAGTCGTCGTCGCACAAACGTTAACCGAGGGGGAGACTACATTGGTGGACGACGCTAATCTGAACGACTATCTTGTCTTTCATGTAACTGGATATGTCCATATCAAGCTCAACACGCAGGTGCATATTGCACTAGAAAGATCCAGTCAGTAGTAGGCATGTTGTACAGACAATAGTATACAATATAGAGTGAGAGAGCAATATCGAAAGTCGTTGGATGCGAACAGTAGTAACGTTATGATATTTAATCCACCTGAAAAAGTAAACTGGAATTTCATGAGATAACACATCCGAATAGTACGAGAGAGAGCATGAAGACAAAGCAACAGGTGGAGGGGTAACGTTATATACGTACATACCTCTGTGGTTTCTAGCAACGGATCAGCGTACGACTTGAGCACGAATACCGGGGCGGACACGAACAACACACACGCGATCTAAGCCGTCGTATGTGAGAACGTTGCTGACACACGAAGCCAGAGTTTCTGACACACGAGGCACGTACAGGGATGAAGAAGGACAAAAACGCCTTGTCGCTGATGCGGTGGCGGCGCGTTGTCATGACAGAGTGCGGCGTCCCGAGCAAGACTGGGGATGATGGGGGTGGACTACCGTGTCAAAAATAGACTCGAATTCCATCAAGCAATGTGCAAAGTTTATCCTTGTACATATACGACAGCTATATTTAGAAACGGATAACGGGTGGAAATTTATATTAATACTAACGTTCGACTATAATAGAATTGAACGAAAGTACTGTACTGCTGGTTTTGTTTCTGTTAAAAATGAAATTCCTAGCGACCATAAAGCTGAATATTCGACTTTGATAACGCCATAGGGAAGGCCTATACTACTGTAGTACTCATATCCATGAAGCCATTGTGGTTGCAGTCGCTATTATTACTGGTACTATTAATAGTAATACGTAGTACTCCGGAGTACTATTAATAGTGCCAGTATTATTAATATGGGCACAGTTCCGTGCCAACTTGGTTCCGTGCCACGATGCATGATTGGTAGAAAACAATTACTCTGAAAATTTTCAGCCAATCAGATGCAATTTTTGACAGGTAACTGGATAAAATCAAGTGGCTCGGAACTGTTTTCAGCCTATCGATATTTCCACTCTTTTAATTCATTTTCCATCAACGCTAATACGAAATTCGACATGATTTTAAGTTCTACGAACTGCATTAATTCTCCTCTTTAAGAAACACTATTATAATAGCAATTTGGAGTAAAGGAACCCCTCCACCGAAGGGCCCCAAAAAGTGTCACGGAACTGCGCCCATACGTATAGTTAGTATTATGAGTAATTGTTATATTGTGTATTCAACACTAAATTGGAACTGGGGAGGCGAATCGAATAGCCTAAACAAAGAGATTATGAATGTCTTAAGCCAATCACATCACTCCATTCCAGAGATTTTACCAGTCTCGTGCCCTGTCGCTTCGGATTGGGTAAAATCAGTCGGGGAAAACATGGAAAATACATTCGAAATCGCTTTGAAGTTTCGACTGCGAAGTCCAAAGTTCAGTGAAAAGCACAATATTGAACCAGAGCCTGATTGTACTTGGACATTTCGAGATTGCTCTTGCCAAATGGATTCCATTGGCTGTTGAAACCCAACATGAGCCAATCAAACCCGTCGAATCGCGTCACCCAATATTCCGACGTCGCAGAACATTCGGCGGCGGCTATGAACCTCTTGGCGGAAGAGTACGAGTATCTAGGTACGTCCAGCCATCAAGTAGATGGACGTTGTGCATGCATACGTCCATTGTGGAAGGCCCAGTCCTCATCGTCATACGTGGCATGCATTCATGGTTAGATCCGACGCCCGATGTCTGGTCGTTGTTCATGGTACCTACTACCTACATCACACTACAACTCCGCCACCACACCCATCCTTTCCCCAACGAACGACTTGTCTATAGGAGTACGACACGCTCTTCTTTGACGGCCACCTCCGTGGCTGCGAAATCAAGTGGAGTCCGCGCATGACGCTGTGTGCCGGTCTGTGCAGCTTCCAACCGGCGTCTGGCTTTTGCTCAATTCGCCTCAGGTCATCGTTCACCCCTCGCTCCTTCGTCCATGTCTCACAACATCTCGTCCTTAGCCAGCCGCTCCTGAAGCTGCGTCCGAGGGCAGACCTGGTCAATACATTGCTGGTCTGCATTATGTCGTACCGTGGCAATGCAACCTGACGAGCTGTATGTGGTAGCACGAAATGATCCATGCGTTTCTGTTCTTACACAGTCCTGTACGAGACCACGAAGGTAATAATGTATACTATGCTTGGGATATATATATATTAATAAATATAATACGTATAATAACGATATATTTTGGTTCTTTATCTGGTTTAATATTAACTCACGCATTTGATTAGACCATGGACCTCAATTCCAGTTCCACATGAACCGTATCAACAAGATGGGTATGTACAGTACAGGTGTAGTTTAGCATCATTACTCAAATATTTCTGGATTTTCATAGTATTATGTATACTACTAGTATTACTAGAGCACTATAGCCTGTGGCAATCCTAGAGTCGATGCCTGACGCCTGTTAGTACCCCTTTCATCGAGTTGATCACGTTTTCTACCCCATTCTACTACTACTACATAGTAGTAGTAGTAGTACATACTAACTGTAAAGTCCCTAATACTGGCTGCTTGTAGCTCAAACGGAAATCACCGTGTTTCACACTTTTCACGACGAAGTCGACACGTATCGCGTGCATTGGTGGAAGTGCAGTGTACGTACGTGAGTTGTCGTGCCCATTTATATATATATTTACTTGTGCTAGAAGAATGCAAGAGTAATCTGTCGTAATAAATACTATTTATGTAGGGACCTTGTCAGTCCAAACCTCCTTACTTTGGCATGGTGAAACGTGCGATGAATCGACCGCCTGGTCCGAGAGGTATATGTTGAAACCAATCAACTCGACCGTCGGAGATTGCTGACTTGAATTATTATTTATTTATTTTTCGAGTAGTGGAATATGAATAAATAATAATAATAGTATCATGTAGACCCGTGGTGGGCCACACATGCCCAAACGTGCGGTGGGTCGTACATCAAAGTCAAGGAGCCGCCGCCCAAATCGCTCAAATCCAAAGCCAGCAAACTCAATTCAGATGCCCCCCCAGCCAAGAAATGCAAACGTCCCCAGCCATCCATTGCCTCGTTCTTCCAACCATCCTCCTCCGTTTCTAAACAAGTTGCCCCGGTGGCTACCATCACTCCCAACCCAACAAAGCCAGAGCCATCCGATGGCAACAGCCACCAAAACTGGATCCTCATCGATCACTCGCCCCAGTCCAAACCAACTCGATCGACGATTGACCTCACAACGAGCGACAACGACTCGGACTAACCTGCCGTTTGTGCTAGTCTAGTAGTTACTAGAGTACTACTAATACTACTAGTAGTACTTGGTCTGTTGACAGGAGCAGCGTTGCTGGCGATGGTTTGCACCTGGCGTCGCCTATGGATCGCTTACTATGTAGTAATGGGGTTGGAACTATAACCTGATACGATATTGTTGTGTTTATTCTATCGACACAACCAAATGGGCAGAAGAATCTGCAGAAGGATTGAGCCAATCAGATCGCACGAAACAATCCAACCAATATCGAATTAGTGTGTGACTTCAATTAGTGTGATACAAATCACGTCATAACCTCTGTTTCCGTTCAAAGAATCGATCGATAGATTTGGCGATTCAGCACAAAAGTCGGCCAAATTTTGGGTAAAAAACGGCACAATAACATTCTTGCAGAAGTACCACCAGCGTTGGTCGCAAATGACTATTGCATATATTTTGATACGAAAGAGCTTTGTAGACTCGTGGCTGCTTACTACGTAGTAATTAATGAGCACTACAACAACCACACTACTTGCAAGCTATGACGTGTTGTTGGGTTTACAGTCGTTCGTTACTATGTAGTAATCAACGGGGGGGTGGGTTTTACATCTCATAAATACGTGGGGGTTTCCAAATCGGACGCCGATTTCGAGCTCGACAGCTTTTTCTTGCGCGATTTGTCCTTGCCTGGGCTTGACGTGGTCGCGCTCTCCCTATATATATATATATATATATTTGTGTTTTTATCTAGTAAACATAATATATTTATTATATCTATCACGTACATGATTTCATTGATGTTATCCCACTTGTTGGAAATGCGCATGTTGCCCACGGCTTCGGCGATGCGATGTTTGCGAACCAACGACTCTACAACATGGTCAATTCGTACTCAAGTAATAAAAATAAAATGAATAATCCAATGGCCGTATAAACCATATCCTGCTGTGCCTATATTTATCAAGCAAAGTAACATATTCAAGTATATATATATTCATCATAAAATTGAAGTGGCATCGGTTCTTTGCTTGTGGGCATAGTAGAAAGTATCAACCAAAGTGTAAGGAGAATGCTCTGAAACTCTTGCAACGTAAAACAACCCGTCGAAGCTTGTCGCCTAAACGACTATTCGTCCTATAAATATATATATATATATATATAATATATAATATATATATACATTATCAAATCCGTTCCAATAAGGACTTTCGAGTTGAATCGAACGAAGGTAACAAATGTATCTGGGAAGCCAATCAGACTGTACTCACGAGAAATTGCAACCAATCATCGATCTGCATAGGTTGGCCACGTCAATATGTTCATCTTTTAATTTGTATACCATACATTGAAGCAGCTTCAAATCCGACTCACATCCTCGACTAAGGCTAAGTTTCAGCAAAATGGACTATACCATGCCTTATCCCACATCAAATATACTATATATATATATATATAAATACCAACATATTTTCCACATACCAAGAGCAATCTTTTTGCGGGCTTCAATCAGCGCCTGCTTTTTCATTTTGATCATGCGGCTCCGCGAGTCTTCTTGGGAGATTTTCATGAGGGTTTGCAGTCGGTTGAACTCCTCGACTATACATATGGAGTGAATAAAAACCTCTATAAATTGATGACTTTTGTTGACCTTTTTTAATGCGTTCGACGTTCGCCTTCTTTTCTTCAAACGTGACGTCGCGCTCGACGCACTTGAGAGTCCGATCTTTGATGCGTTCGTGGTACACCACGTCCAAATGTGACTCCTGCAACCCATCGTATCCGTTTAGTAATATATGTATATAATAGTTCATTCTTTGTTATATATATATTCGTTTTTGCTTCGTTATATATATATTAGTTTTTTCTTCGTTATATACATATTCGTTCATTCTTCGTTATATATATATTCGTTCATTCTTCGTCATATATATATTATTTCATTCTTCGTTATATACATAATAGTTCATTCTTCGTTATATATATATATATAATAGTTCATTCTTCGTTCTGTATATATATATTTACGATGCGATACAACATATCACAAAGCACACAACCCATTAGCTGGTTGCTCGGTGTTGTGAAAAACACATGAATCAAATCGTACAAAACTTCGTCGACGCATCATCCATCAACACACTGAATATGCAAACGCGAAAGTCGCAGCCGGCCAAACTTCGCCTGACAACACCCCTAAGGCAACTGATGATCGTTGTTGCTATCACATCCCCACAATAGCATTGTGTTTTTGATCCGAATTTGCCAGTGGGATTGTTGAAATCGCCAACAAATCGAGCAAAGCAGTATGATTGGATCAAAAGGATGAATGTTGAATTTTGATTGGCCAAAACGAATGAACGCTGTCATGTTGTCATCAATATCCCTCTTTAACTTCGCATTATATTCAATTTCACAGGTCTGGTCGTTGTTTGGCGGTTCATTCAACCAACCGCGGGCGGACATTTTGAGTAGTTCACACAATTTATCACTCGTTATGAACACTCCAACCTGACAATTTTTCGTGACTGTCATCGCCTTATATAGGAATACCAAGGACCACACACAATCGAAGATTTGCTAGAGTGCTTATAATCCACCATCCAACAAGAAATACACAAAAAAGGGCCTTTGTCCAATTTCACCAGGCATAGTTTGGATTCGTAAAAAACCCAATAATATACCAGATACACAGTCGACCCTTTCCCGTCCAAAATACACTAAATTCTATCATGTCTTTCATATCAATGTAGCTTGAATGTCCACACAAAAATACACAACGGACAACGTACGAGCTGGGACCGCTTTTCCACGATCGTTTGCACGCGGCTTTGCTGGTTGTTTCGCGCAGCTTCGACCCGCTGGATGCGAATTTCTTCCTCTTTTCGACTGCGTTCGGCGCGTGCCTTCAAATCTACACAAATCCCCATCACTATCGATCGACTATTCTTAACACATCTCGACGAACTAGCCATGTTGTAGTACATTTATATAATGTAAAGGTATGCGTAGTTTCGGTTACCTAGCATTTCCTTTTTGTGGACTTCCATCGCGCGCGCCGCGGCCAGCGTTTGCTTGGCGTCAAAGTCTTTTTTCTTCTTTTGCATCACTTGTTGGTTTTGCTCCAATGCCATTTGAATCCGAGTGTTGGCTTTTTCCCGTCTATTATAGTACACTCGTAAAACCGATGTATTGTCGTAAGTATGTATCATCAGTATTTATCATACGTCCAATACATGTATAATCTATATATAATATATATATATTTTACGATGTACTTGTAATATATATATATATATATATACTCGTACGTACCGAACTAGCGCTTCTTGTCGACGTCGTTCGTTGGCTTCTTCCATTTTCCGCTGCGCCTGCTTTTCCCGCTCGATCACACGCCTCCGATTCTCCATGATTTTATTCTCCTACAACCAACAGTTAGCAATACTGATGAGCTTTCACTGGTACCAGAGCACATATATAACCCATTAAATAAACAAATATTTCCGTCCCAACAATAACTCGATCCAGATTCGTACAAATAGCATCGCCATGTTGTGTTTATCATTATCGACAATGTATCAAGATAGCCACACAAGAATGACGATTGAGCTTAATGGAGCTGAATGAAATAGGTAGAAGTTGACTATGCTTCTACCCATATCCACCCACGGCATCAAAATAAAATAGATAATTCGTAACGTCAAAACAAGCCATTCAAAAACGTCAAGATGAATGGGATCGATCGATATATTTGGACAACCAACTACCAGTTTATCCCACTTCGGACATTCTGTAATATTCTACACAGTCCTTTTTACCTGTTGCTGAAGAAGCTCTTCCGTGTCCCGTCGGTGTTGCTCGGCTTTGAGTTTTCTGTCCAATTCGCGCTCTGCCATTTCCTACGCATTGTCGTCAACGTTTCCACGAATTCATATAAATCCCAGTCAAATCTGTAGTCGTAGGTCCTCATATTTCCTTTTTAATTATATATCTCCATTTTTTTAGTCGTAGGGTCCTCATATTTCATTTTTAATTATATATCTCGAGATTTGAAACGTACAATTTGCCGCTGCTTTTCTTCTTTGCGTCCTTCTTCTAGCAGAATTCTCTCTTTTTCCGCTTCGCGCTTTGCCCGTATCCGCCTCGCAACAGCCTCGGCGTCCTGTACATACGATGATATATATATATTTCAAATATAAAATATTTAAATATATTGTACTTCGGCCTTTTTCTTGGCGAGTTCCCGTTCATGTTTTGCCGCCATGAGAGCGGCGCGGCGCTCCTTCTTTTCCTTTTCCCACTCTGCTTTGCGCTTGGCTTCCACCGCTTCTCGCGCCGCGTTTTGCTTTTGAATTTCGGCCATCTTGTTTTCCATTTCAATGATGCCTGCAATCTCTCGCTCTTGTCTGTGGCATCCCGATACAAGGAACAATTACATGGGGTTGTTATATATATATATGATATATATTTAGAACGATATTAGGGTGACACATTCATATATTTATATATATATCGTGGACAAATATTGATCCAACGTCAACGAACCCCGAACCTCCACAACCCCGGACGTAGTATTCATATTGTTGAGTTTATTCTATACTGGAGTGACATGGAGGATGAATCGACACAACAAAATGTGCACAAAAGACTCGGCAGAAGGATTTAGCTAATCGGATTACAGGAAACCATAATCACTAATTAATGCGTGAAAAAAATTAGTGTGATATCAATCACAAGAGAACTATTTATACACAAAATTCATTAGTACAAAGACTCGACCGATAGATTTGCCGAATCAGCACAAAACACCAAATTTGGGTAAAAGGACAATACTATATATGATATACATATATATATATATATATTGTACATACCGAACTTTCATAGCTTGGAACCGTTTTTCTTCCATTTCAACCATGGTCGAGTCGGTCACGACGAGTTTGTCCTCGGGCGCTGTGAACACGTCGAACGGCGACGTGATTTTCTACGTCAAACACACACATATAGTCAATATAGTCAATATATATATATATATATATATTCCCTGGGCACGTTTTGAACCGACAGACTACATAAATAAATTTATATATGTGGATACATCATGCGATGGACAGATGGAAATCTCATCAAGAGATCTCGTATATATTCATCAACAAGAGTATATACAGACGATACTAGTGGAACTGAGATAGACGGGTCGTACATTGGGGCTGTTGTTGGTAGTGCCTTCACTTGGCTACAAGTAAAAGCACACACGAGACATAGCATCTCGTCGTATATAGACAAGGCATAAAAGGATAACATCGTAAAACGAACGCGACAACAGCATCCAATTCATCTACTCTCCATTCTATTTGAAATTGCAAAGTTTGGGAGCTCAATGCAAATATGAGCAGATCAAAACCCAGCACACTACAATCAAGTAGCCAATGAAATCCACTCTTAACCATTCCTATGGATTTAGTGTATGACTGAAATTAGTGTGACATAGGACACTTTTGACATTGCAAATTCAGAACAAACAATTCGGACAATAAGACGACGTGAATGTGCTTCGGCATTGGGCAAAACCTGATATATAGTAAACATTTGGATGGTTGTATGGTATAGTTTGTACAAGCTTCAATAGGGTCAAACTCTTTTAGCGAATAGACTCCACTAATAATACTACCTTGGTCGGACTAGCGTGTTTTGTCAGCGGTGACGGCGACGACGTGTACCCAGCTTCGACCAAACTCGCCCGTTCTTTCTTGAGCAATCTGATCTTCATCTGTCGGCCTTCTTCAAAATGGTTGAATCGGATTTGCGCGGCTTCGCGCTCGACGTCGTCAGCCTTGCGCAACTTGCTGAGAAACTCTTCCAGCAATCTACATAAGTATCATCATCATCACACATAGCAGTTCAAGACGTTGAAAAGCATGGCCAAGTCGTCGGGTAGGGATGGATGGATGGAACGTTGGGCATTGAATTCAAAGCCAAATAAATAGAAGCCCTTTATCGGATTTCTTGCGGGTGGTGGTGATATTTGCATGATTGACTGAGACTACCTCGGGACAATCTCGTCGGGGTCGATGCCTGTTCGCAAACAAGCTTCGAGGGATCGAGGGGTCGACGGACGCTGGCCCTGCGCGACGGCTTCATCCAACGACAGGGCTTTCTTTGGCATGTTGGCTGAGATTGTTACTGACGATTTTGAATACAGGGGGTGTACTTGTCAACCAAACAAAGCCGATGGGGGGAAACGAAGACGTGTGATTGTGTTTGTGGTTGGTCGTGCAATGCTAAGAATGCTCCTCGATATAGCGCTACACAAATGCTGCTGTCGCCACGCGGAGTAGAAGCAATGGACTGTCCAGAACGCGGCCGAAAGGGTCGAAGGTGTCGTGTATATACACGTGCACCAGTTGTGCAGTTACAAATGAAACCAACCCACCGCCTACGAACCGGCCTCGAGCTATAAATAACTACATGCCCGCCTTTCTTAATTCCACTTGGCATGTTGAAGTCAAAAATACCATAAGATGATTGAGCCAATCAGGTGGTAGTAAAGTTCGCGTTCATATGTAATTCGTGTATTAGTGTGATCAAACAACATTAACGGGCTAACGTTATTGACGTTGATAACCACCTATCAAAACACAAGCCCAAATTGTTTTGGCTCGGATTCGCCGTATGATCGAAAAATTGTTGTGAAGCAGATTAGAAGCTTCGAACGAACGTAGCAATGCTGTGTGGGAAGCCCGCCCTAGAATGGATGAATGTACCTAGCAGTGTAGCACCAGTTTATGCTAATTCGTAGTGAATTGCCATTTAGATTACATTTATTTAGTGACTTTGCAAGGAGGGTAGGAAAAGCAATAACGCTGTGGACAAGTGCGCGATACAGTATTTCACAACGGTGTCAATATCTAACTAGTCCCTTGCAGTATACTTTGAAGCATTATGATTAGGTGGATTGTGAATGTGCTTCGAATCGAAAATTCATCGTTTTTTATACTTTTTTATTTTTTTTGCCGTCGTCTAAATCCAATAGAAAACCAAGCTCAACTTGGACATAATAGTATGAACTAGTCCGTGTGGCGCTTCTTCTTGCCCCGTCGTTCGCGGCCCTTTTGCGAGTTTGGGTTCATTCGGCCATACCCGACCGTGATAGTCGTTTGCTTTTCTGCTTTTACGCCCAAATCATGGGCCACGTGTTCGCCAAACGCACTCTTGAGCACCTAAATGCAGTAAAAATAATATCAAACAATCAGGTCATTTTAAGCGTTTTTTAAATCACCTCCACCATTAAAAAAGATTTTAAACGCACCTTGGCCGACGACTTTTGACGCTGGGCCCAAATCCCATGCATGAGCTGATCTTCTCGCAACAACAAGTCGCCGCTGCGACCGCCCGTGGGCATGGGCAGGGAAAACTTGGAGCCTCGGAGGTTCTACGAAACATTTAAAATCCATTTTAAATACTGCCACGAGCGTACCGCTGGCCGGTTGGCGCGTGTGTACAGCGTCAACTGCTCCGTGTCCTTGTCCAAACTGCACGCGATGCGCTCCATCGTGTTGTTGCCACAAACGGGGCAAAACTGGCGGTCGAGTTCGGTGGTAGTTTTATAGCAAGCCGCGCATTTTAAAACCCATTGCTTTACGCGGTTGATTACCATGCCATCGGTACTGATCAAGTGCAACCCCATTTGAAGCAGCACGTTCTAAACACGTTTTAAACACGTTTAAACCAGCCGAGCAACCACTAGACTGCTATGCCGTTGCAGGCAGATCAACGTTCTAAACACGTTTGAAACACGTTTGAAACAACCAACCCAGCAATATTCTGGAAACACTGAGACTGCAATCAATGTATAATGTGCATATGATTATTGTCCATTCGATTCAAGATGGGAGAGTTTGGGTACTCTACTAAAATTGACCGACAATATTGAAAAATGGACCAATCAAAACACAGCACACAAATCCAGTAACCAATCAATTTCTCGCTTCAACTATTCCACATTCACAGGACAAACAATCGATCGACGGATTTGCCAAATCCGCATACAAATAAATATCCAAGTGTGCCTGAAATAACAATACATCCAAAAAGCTGAATGTATGTCCCAGACTCGATGTTCATACTGAACGTACAGCACAAGGAATAAGCCAATCAGATTGCAGGAAACCATCGTCAACCTCGAATTAGAGTGTGACTTCAATTAGTGTGAAACATACAATCCACTACTGTTTACATACAAACTTCAGTACAACATTGAATCGATCGCTACAATTGGAGCGTACCAGCTCACAAAAGTCTAAATCAATAGGGGTAAAACACGACATGATGTAGTTAGTAGAGATCATGACTAGTTAGTACCTGCATCGAGTAATCGGTAGTGATGCACCCGACTTGAACGACATTTGCGTCAATTGCTTGGGTGAGCTTACCACTGCCAAATGGACTGTGGGTGTACTCGGCCTTGTTATCATTGTGGACCCAGTTCTTTCCGTCATCGCCTTCTGCTCCGGCGTTGGTAGACGCGCCAAATCCGGCGCTGAGGATGCGCGACTTGACGTTGGCATTGCGCAGCGAACCGACGGCGGCCGTCGGCGGTAGAGCGGCCGACTCGACCGACGCCGTCGCTTCGACTTCTTGGACGGGGCTTAGGGTTTCAACTGTCGCAGCCTCCACTTGGGAAGACGTCGTGTGTGCGCTGGCATCATCGGGTGAAGTGGTCGAGGTGGTGTCCACTTTAATATGTTGGAACCGGCAGGCGTCGCCGGCGTTGCAGCCCGTGTCCGAGTTGAAATAACGACATGGGGCGTCGATGGGCGGCAACGGGTCCGTGTTGGCAGCCTTGTCCTTGAGGTTGTGGCTAAATGGGCACGTGGCGCCGTTGCGGCACCCACCGGGCGTTTGCAGGTAGCGGCAGCGCACCTAAAAGCAAACAAATCAGTTTCCACCACCCTGCGCTTTCAATCAAGGGAGATGGAGATGGGTAGATAGATACCTTGGATGCAGGAATCTTGGGCCCTGTGACTTTGGTCTCGGATACTTTGGGCGTCTTGCGAATGTGGTCGATGCCATGCAGTTCGCGCTCAAACATGTATGTCAGCGCCATGATGCGCAGATCGGTGAGCGACAGGAACGAAAAGTCGCCAGTTAGCCGCGCGAACGCCACGACGGCTTCCATGTCCTTCTCGGACGGATCACGCGTCTTGAGCTCCACCGGCAGGCGCGCCACGAACCGGCGCGCTTTGGAGTCTTTGATTTCGGCCAGCACGTCGCTCGTCGTCCACAAGTTCTACAAGAGCATGAGGAGGTGGAGGAGGGGGAGGAAGGAGCCTACGTTGGCCACATTGGTCAGGTCTGTGCACTTGATCAAGGCACCCGCATCCACGACAAGGTGCGTGAGCTTGGTGGTCGTCATCGTACTAATGAAGAAGCAAGCAGTGGGCGTCGAACACCAATCAATTCATGGGAGGAAAGATCCAATCAGGAGAGATGCCATGGTATACTGTAGAGGAGCTTAAAATTTACAAATATTTCGTGAAAAACAAAGCAAAGTATGCAAAATGGGGAGCATTTGACGAAATATTGAGGAAATGTTGATGGAATAGTACAAATGTAAGCCAAACATTCCATGAGATAATAAAGCCAGTGGTCGTCCTTGGGAGAGGGTGGTGGTCAAGTTGAACGAGACATTTCATAGTTGTGCAATTCTTCAGGCACAATACGCTTCGGACCTCGCAAACCCAGTCACAGATAACGTCGCATGCAATCTACACAATGGAGTATGCTGTACAATGCTTGCTGTGAAAGTAAGCCAAGCCCACAGGATGCCTGGCTGTTCGGTGTCCGCAGTTATGTCAATCCACTCCAACACATCTCCACGGAACGATACAGACAAGTTTTCCGTCAATGCCACCTCATTCGTGTAGGCATTGCAAGGCCACGATAGGACAAGGTATATGCCCCTCTATACACGTACTAGTTGCTGGTCCTACGTTTCTCGGAATTCCATGTCCACTCTATGACAGAAGTGTACGTACCGTACAGTACATGCTCTGATGGTGAAAGCAAGTTAATTAACATGAGTGTGGATAACTTTACAGGGTTAGTATGTCATCCTCTTGGCTAACTAACGTTACTGTAGCTAGAACTACGAAGTACTATTGTGCTTTTCACATATTTTGCCCGTTGTTTTAGCTCCTAAAACCATCCAAAGTTTAACCTAAACTGAAGTTGCACTCGACGTAAAAGTAAGCTTCCCCACCGTTCTGTCATTGGCTGATCTAAAACTTGCGTTGTTTTACTAAAACTACTTCGTTTTATTAACTCCCGTGGCCAAGCAGTCATGCAGAGTAATGACCTACTGGGGTAAGCTCGCAGTGCACCAGCTCACACGAGCTTTGCAGCCAGCTTGTTAGCAACTCGTTGGCACGAAAAGTCGAGCAAGAAGCACTCAACATCAACCTTTATCGAGCATAGTCAAGAATCACACTCGCGTGTATTAGGTAATCCACTCTGTAATCCCCCGCGTTTGCCGAAATGAAATGGGCAAACGCTTCAGGTTAGCAACATATGCTGCAGGAACAGCTCTTGCTCATCCAATCATAGGTACTTCCGATTAGCTAAAACTAAGTTGAATTAATCTAAAACTTCGTCACCCACTGGTTAAAAGCGGGTATTTATACCCAGATTAGCCAAAATATGTGAAAAGCACAATAGTATATAGCTACACTATTTACAATTTTGGAAGTTTATAGCGAATTCACAATATGTTCCGCTTGATCGAGGCGGAAGGTCACACCAACTCTTTCGTACACATATTATTAATAATACGTTCATAACAAGGACCAGGTTCTTTGTTTACAGGTTGAAAGTGGTCGTGCTACTGCCGCAGTCGCTGCCTTCTTCCGCCAAGTCATAGTCTAACGCGCTGCGCATTGTGTCCATCGCGTGCAGGTTGTTCGTTCTGGATGACTCCAACGCACTCATCCACTCGAATTCGTCATCATCTTCGTCCCTTGCTGGTTGTCGGGATGGAAACATGCTCCGCGAGCTTTCCACGGGGCTCATCCACGCCACGTCGACGCTGTCGCCCATAGTCTGTTGGATCATGCTGCGATACGACCGCATCGCTGTGACAGTGTCATTCGGTGTCTCGTCTACTGCCGCCATCGACACACGAGGCAAAGCGTCCTGCTTGGACATACTCGACGATAGCATGGCGGGAGTCGACTTGGCGCGTAATAGATTTATGTCCACAGCAACGTGAGGCGGTGCTAGCATAGCACCTCGCGCCGACGCAAACTTGACGCAGTGTGAGGCAGCAGCACCATTCAAAGGCGGCTGCTTGCCAAAGTACGCATCAAAGTCATCGGACCCGTGACGTCCTGCTTCAATGTATGGTGGCGAGTCGTCGTGGCTGTCGAGCTTGCGAGTGGCCAGCGCCGCATCCTGGAGACGCTGGTGCTTCAGGTACATGACCACGCCGTAGATGGTACATCCTGCGAGAACGAGGCCGATGATGAGCGCAGCTGTGGCGCCAGAGTTGAGTCCCCTGGCAACTACTTGCGGGACCGACGTCGAGGTTGCCGCGGCCGAGCCGGCGGTGGAGGTCGTTGCGGCTGGGACCGACGTCGAGGTGACTGCGTCTGGGACCGACGTCGAGGTCGCCGCGGCTGGGTCGGCAGTCGGCTGTGCGTGGACTGTAGCCGTCGACAGGAGAGTGAAGGCTAGAGCGACGGCATAGTTGGTGTAGCCCCCGCCGTGCCTTCGATGATATTCCATGCTTGTGTTGTCTGTCAATCGACGTTTGCGACGCCAAAGCAACCGGCGGTTAAATTGGTGGGCCTTTGGTCATGCCACGGTGACGAAACGCCTCTTTCACCGGTTCTCTTGGGGTTTGTATACTGGCACTTGCAGATGGTGCGACACGAGCAACACCATTGAATATGTACTTGATATTTGTATGCTCGTTTCGTGACACTTGCAGTTTTAGGCATCCCGATTGATATCAGATGGGAGGTGGGTGATCCGTATTGGACTCGTGGTTTCACTGTTAGATTTGTAGACTAGATGGCTTGTGGTGTCGACTGCTGCTGACAAAAGTCGAAAGCTGGTACAGACTTGCGCCTAGCATGAGGCAGAACGAGTGATGCCCCCTTCAAGGGGGCGACCGAGGGGGTACATATCTGGGGTGTACAGAACCGGTACTGTAGCTACATGTAACATCAATGTAAGACCGGTACCTACCATGTGGAATCTCAAGTACTACAGTAGTACCTACTACAGTGTACTGTGGTAGAGGAGCCACACAGCGTTGGGCTGTACATTGAGTATTGTACAGTTAGTTCTACTGTCTCCACTGGTTCGAATTCGTTTTGCTGACCCAACGTTGGAGTCGTCGGCGGCCTGACTGGGTAGTACTTGACACTACTATCACTGGATGCAATGTTAACACTATTTGGCCGCACAAAGTGTGTTAACATTGCAACAGTGTTGTAGTATTACTGCCACTGTGACTGCCGGCTCACCTCGTATTCCACGTTACTAGTAAGTTACTTATTATCCAACCTTCATTGAGTGTTAGTATGGGATCCATGACGTATAAAGGAATGGCTCGTGTTCCCCAGTCAAACACCGTGGCCGTGTTGAAAACAACGCACGCGACGGCGAGTACTAGTAAGCTGGAATCCTTAGCCTATCACTTGCGTGTACTGTATTCCTATCCTTCTTTGTGATATGGCCAAGCTGGGGCGACTTTACGTGGTACAGTAGTTCGCTCATTCGAACGGGAGTTCAGTTCCCTGTCAATAGAATTGGAAGGAGATTGACAGGAGGAACGAATGATCTTCTGTTTACAAGAAACGAACACACATAAATTGGCCAGACGAGTCTTGTCAATGTTTGGTCAGTTTCAGCAGCGGTGAAGCAATGGGGGATACAGTACTTTATTTTGAGTCGTTGGACTTGAAGTGCTGTACCGGCTCTACGAATCCCCATATACAGTAAGTACGATTCATATTGTGAATTCGCTATAAACTCCAAAATTCGCGTGTTTGACTAATCCAAAATGAATCACGCTGGAGTTCTGATTGGCTGAATATACTTGTTCCTTCTAATCAAATCCATTAAAAAGTGGAGTAGCCAATCGCTCGTCGATTCGGGTGCGAAATACCATTCGTCGGGGGGCTGAAAAATCGTATCGAATCCACAATACATACAGTAAACTCCCTTCGATATACTGAGTTTTGTCCTTTCGAGCTAAATTTGGTTTTTTCGGTAGATTCGACGAAATCGTCGAGCGTCATTTTACTTGAACGAACTATACTCACTGTGACTCCTGTCCGATAAAACGTTCAACTCTTTGTGAAATGGAGAAGCTTGGCAAATGCACCGGATACGCCTGTAATTTGATTGGTCGAAAGGTTTTTTCGAAAATTTCATTGGCTACTTTGTTCCGTCGATTACTCCGTCGATTTTGCTTCGTCGATTCGATTGGCAGCCCCAGTCCATATTGAAATCGAATTACCAATATACTTCATAATATTGTTATAAATAACACTTGTCCATGCTTCTTGGCCAATCAGAACATCTGATTGACTAATTTTTGATCACCGGATAACATTCCCTTCACGCTTTCCCGCATTATTTTGCGAATTTTGAGGGGCTGGACAGTGGATGTTATCCGAACTCTTTTCGAGCATTTTGAAAATATATCAAAAATATTTCTCAATTTCTATCGAAACTAACGTGCAAAAGCAGGAACGGACACTCAAAAGCAGGGATGAATCATCTCTGCTTCAACTCAGGCGTCTCTGCTTTTGAGGCTGTGTTATCCGGAATAATTCACGTTTTAGCCAATCACGAGTCGTATTTGCGTCCATACTTCAAAAACCGTGGACGGGAATGTTCGCAGACCAGCCCCTGATGTTCATGCCGGGCATGCATTTTCAGTATTATTGTCTGGTATCTTTTGAAATTCGGAGAATAGATTATTTCTTTGTCCGGATTGCCCGGATACCAATGCCCTAAGCCTAAGCGCGATTTTATTTTGTTTATTTTATAACTAATTAAATGAATATTTAAAGGTTTATTCCCAAGCATTCACCCCCAAATTCACCGGAGGTCGTGTGTATAATTTTGTGCGGGCGGTGCCTTGGCGAGGAGTGAGCCCCAATTGTGCACGTCACCGAATATCCAATCGATTCCTTTTGTCGGGAAAAGCGACTGGTAGGCCCGTTCGAGGCCTTTTCGACGACGAAGAACTTTTATTCATACTAATAATATACGTATACCAAGTAAGCTTACAGTACTGTACTTGGTATTTGTATTGATCACCAATTCAGGGATTTGTGTTAACACCTTGGCCGATCGATGGTCATTTGGCCGATCAATGGTCGATCACGTTAATAACACCGTATTTATCGTCGTCCTGCACCGAGTGCATTAACTGTAAAATATGTTCGGTTTATTATAAGACCAGCAATATGATTACTCTAGAAGTACATGCTACTACTGTAGTATGGTTCGTTCGTTTTCATAATCAATACTAGTACAACAGTACGAGGTATATAACTCAAGTATATTATGGCTACATTAAACTCGAAAACGCATTGAATTTTCGCTTTAAATTGGGAGGCGCAGGACGACGACCAATACAGTACAGTAGGAGCGATCTACAAATTGATGAACACACGTCCCATGGATTCGGGTGCATCGCAGTAGGCCCGCGGACTTGAAGTATCGTGGCAACCGTATGGAGTATCCAGGCGTACTTACAGTGTAAGTACGCCTGGATATCGTGGCAACCGTATGGAGTATCCAGGCGTACTTACAGTGTAAGTACGCCTGGATACTCCATACGGTTGCCACGATACTTCAAGTCCGCGGGCCTACTGCGATGCACCCGAATCCATGGGACGTGTGTTCATCAATTTGTAGATCGCTCCTACTGTACTGTATTGGTCGTCGTCCTGCGCCTCCCAATTTAAAGCGAAAATTCAATGCGTTTTCGAGTTTAATGTAGCCATAATATACTTGAGTTATATACCTCGTACTGTTGTACTAGTATTGATTATGAAAACGAACGAACCATACTACAGTAGTAGCATGTACTTCTAGAGTAATCATATTGCTGGTCTTATAAAAACCGAACATATTTTACAGTTAATGCACTCGGTGCAGGACGACGATAAATACGGTGTTATTAACGTGATCGACCATTGATCGGCCAAATGACCATCGATCGGCCAAGGTGTTTCGTCCAATTGAAATTAATACGATGTTTCATTGGACAAAATAAATCCTTGTGATAAGTTTTACCTGTATAATATGATGGAGGTAAACAATTCAACGTTGAACAATACTTGCAGCTCTTACTCTGAATACGTATACCTGTTGAAATTTAGTAAACCTTTGAGACATAGTCTTTGAGTTTTTGGAGCGAAAAATTGACCCAACTTTTTTCAATACTTAATTCAAGTGTAAATTTTGGCCGATCAATGGTCGACTGTGTAAAGTGCCGAACTTTGACATTTTTATGGCCTGCCAAGTATTGTTTAAATCGATACCTTTGAATATGCCGCGAAAGAGCTTTCCGTCAGCTTTCCGGAAATGTTGGTTTCAATGAAATGCCATGAAAACCAATTGAGATATTTTAGTTTGAAAATTTTGAAAATTTGGCTGATCAATGGTCGATCACGTTACTTCAAAGTATTGAATTACGCCAGTGAACTGGCGTAATTTAAGTAATATTATAATACTTCGAAGGAATAGTATAAGCTTATTTATAATAGTTTTCGTACTTCGAATTATTTATATGGATTTCAAATATCCGTGATAGTATCATGTGTCATCCAAACGTCATCCAAACGTCATCCAACATTAAAATTAGGTCATATCCTAATTAGTAGATATGAGAGTAAATTAGGATTATGCTGGGTCATTGCATACAGGCCTCGTCCGGGAGCGGCACGGCCTACGGCCTACCTGCCGCTGCCCGACAAGAAGAAAAGATAGATCATTCGGTGAAGTGAGAAGCTTAGATCCGCGCTCTCGTACGGCCGCGCTTGCGCAGACGGCCTCCCGGGCGCTCGGGGCCAACGTTAGGCTTGGTCACTACTTTAGGTTTCATCCCACAACTTCATCCAATTTCATCCAATGTCATCCAAATTTCATCCACATGTCATCCACGCTTTTAATTCAACAATTATATTATATTAACCATAGTATTCAAGGTTGGTATTAATATTCAATGCTGTCCCGTAAGTTAAGTATTTACTACTATTAATGTAAGACTAGGACGATAGTACTATTAATAGTATTGATTATTCGATCGGACGATTGACAGTGAAATTAATATTACACTGAACAAAGAAAATAAAAGGGTCGCCAAAAACACTCCGAGCATCCGGATTATCCGGATGAGCTGTCTATGCTTCTTCTTCTTATTTTATTACACCACTCAATATGGGACGCGTGATTCATATAAAAAAGAAATGCTCAACATTTCGTCGAAGCGGGGCTTTTCCACCTATAAATAGGTCCATCGTCCTCTGCCGACTCGCGCACTCTCCCATACATCCGAGCCTAGCAGCATGTCGTCGACCGCCGCGCCTTCGGGGTCGAAGCGAGAGCAAATGGACATGCATCGGGAGTACATGAAGCGGTATCAGCAGCAGGCATCGCACTTGACGTCTGACACGGTCAAGTACAAAGACTTCTACGAAACGTTGGGGCTGGCACGGTCGGCGACGCATGCTGAGATTCGGTCGGCGTATCGTACCCTCGCGTTGCGTTTCCATCCGGATCGCAACCCGTCCAAGGAAGCCGAGGACCGATGGGACGGCGTGCCGGCCGCGTACGCGGTGTTGAGCAACCCGAACGACCGAAGTACGTCGTCGCTCACCCATCCCCCTCCTCCCCTTCTCCTGTTCATGTCCATAACGCCGTCATCTACCATGTAGGCGAGTACGACGCGTCCCTCGATACTCGCGATGCGCTCGTGCTGTTCTACTCGACGTACAACCCCGCCAAGCTCGACCAAAGCACGATCCAAGCCGTGATCGACGGCTGGCACGGCCGCGAAGTCGAGCTGTTCCGCATGCTAGGTGACAAGTACGAGATCGCGCCGCACCAGGGCACGAAGAGCGCCAAGGACATGTGTGACTTGCTCTTGCCGGAAGACAAGGCCGCGTCGATTGCGCGCGACCACCAGGCGAGCGCCGACGTCCAGGCGCCGTCCAGGTCGCTGTTCGAGTCCCTTCTGTACATTACACAGGGCATGTGTGGCTGCGCGGCCAAAACGTACTACGAAGTGAACTCTCGAAGCCCGGGGTTCATCGACATCCCGCGCAACTCCAACACCCCCGGGACGTCCACCGTGGACAAGGCTGTCGATGGCAAGCGGAGCTCGTCGGACGCAGGAGATGCGCCGTCGACGTTGACCGACATCCCGCTGGACCCGCCCTTGGTGGCTGAGAACAACGGCGCCACGAACGGATTTGCTACTGCATGCTGAAGACGGTTACTATGTGTATTTAGAAAAATGTAGGAAACAAATGAACCAAGCGAATGTATAGAGGGAGATGTACATACAGTATATATATATACCTATTGTTCGATGGTAGTAGTACTTCATTTGAAGTACAGAAATATTGGACGGAAAACCCAATACTATGTGTATCGTCAAACCATCGATATATATATTTATATATATATATATATGACGTGGTGAATTGACTACAAGGAGAGTTTGCGACTGTCGGATACTTGTTTGCGTTCAGGTCACACACCGAATACGAAAAATAACGATAATAACGCTATTATTCATAGTATTACTACGTAGGGTTATTTTATAGTCAGGTCACACACCCGAATCATAAAAATAACGATAATAACGCTATTATTCATAGTATTACTACTTCAGGTTATTTTATCGTTTTGGCAACAAAAATGCTGTTCCCAAATACTAGTACTAAGTACTCTGCAATCTCGCAACATGAACTCCGTTCCCACATATTCTATTTTTTACAGTTAATTTCGCAAGTCAGTTCCCAAATATGTACTACTATGTACGTAGTAGTACTATTAATAGTATACACATAGCATTTGCCTGCAATTTGTTGGCGAAACTGCATACACCATACTGTTACACACCTACTCTTAATAGTACTTAGTACGTAGTACACAAAAGCCTCGGAATGCGATCACTGTTTTGATTTTTTGGCTACGTAGAACGACAAAGAAAGGTGCAGTCCACACGATCCTCACATGCCGCTGATAACTAATCGTCCAAGATGTATGTGGATTGCTATTGTATTCAACGACGTCTTCCCGTAGATATTGCCTTTGTTTATTGTATGGATGCACATTGTATGTAGAATTATCATGATACTGTACGGTATAGCTTTGAATGTGTATAGTAGCAGGGACAAGAATGCAAAGAAGTATGCATTTGTATATCGACGATATGACACTTCTCAACGCAACCACGTGGCTTCGCTGTCGTCTGGCAACTTGAGCCTCCACAGTCGATTCACAGGGTTCAACACGGCGTATTCTACATCGTTTTAGCATGTCGTCAGTAGATATATCGAGGCCAAGGAATATATATATATATATACATATATATACATATATATATGTATGTACCCGTCAAGAGCGTCTTGGCCAGAGGCGCGGGGATCTTGTACGTGTCGATCACGTGGTTTCTCGACACATGCACCGCTTTCGTCAACTAGTTTCAATACCACCACAGCGTTCAAATATAATATATATACCAAATGATACCATTCCAAAACAATAATATAGTACATACATGCCTATCCGTGTGGCATTCAATATAATACGTCAGGAATATAAATGAGTATATACTCTATATAACTCACACGTACACAAACATAACAATAAAAATGAGCTCCATATGTATATCTGTGATTATTCGATATATAAAACTGACACAAGTAGGGCATAGAATAAGATAATCCCAACCCAGGCATATATATATATATATAGCTATTTGAATACTTTGACAAATTGGGCCATAGGTAGTCCCAACAAAGGTATATCGGACAATATTATTAAAAACATACTCCACCATTTACAATATTAATAAACATATACACAATATTACACAATATGACATTCCAAGCAAGTTATATCGATTGCTAGTGGTATATATATATGTATATATATGTACTTCTGAGACGATGGCGGCTCGGTACTCGACATGGTCCTTTAATAGCGTCGAGTTGACAACTACACAGCCACGGACGATGGAGGCGACGCGCGGAAGGGCGGCGCGGATGTCTAGCGGCGGCACATCCGGCAAATATTCGCACAGGCGGTTGAAGTGGAGCACTTTGTATGTCTGCAGCACGGCCAGTACGCGATCGTCCAGGGAGGTACTACTACTAGTAGTACTAGTAACACGGGTGGGGTCGACATCCGAAACTGCGATAACGTTATCGTCTTGGCGATAACTCAGCGCATGTAGGTACGCTTGCGGTGTCACATCAAACACCACGGGGGTCTCGACATCGCTAAACAATTGCTCGAACTCGTCGTCTTCGTTGGCGTTGATGCTTAAGTCGGTCCATTTCTCGCTCTGGACCACGCTGCGCTTGTACGCGTACGAGTTTTGCATGGCGGCTAAGGCGCGCTCGGACTGCCGTTTGACCACTTGCACCTGTACTTCTTCCGCGGCGGCGGCGACGACGTTGGAGGAGGATGGCGCGGGGTGAGCCTCCATGTCGTGGTCGTCGTCACCGTCGTCGTCGTCCAGGTGCGACATGGTCGGACGCATCTGTAACACGGACGTGACGGGCGTCAAGTGAAGCTGTCCGTCGCGGAACACCCCCACCGCGTAGTTGGACACGGGCGCGACGACGCTGCTCTGCAACGTCAACCGCGGCGGTATGTCCATGTCGTCGTCGTTGTTGTAATGGTCCTCGGTGTGCAATGGGTAGTCCAACGACAACATCGAGTTCGACGGCTTGTACTTGGCCTGCACGGGTTTACTCGTCATCGGGCGGTACACCGGCCGCAGCGGGAACTGGACGACATGTCTACCAGGAAGGAAAGGAGATGAGTATATATACCCATGTGGAAGGGGTGACACGTGGAGCACAGGAAGAATGAATGGACGTACATGTTGCCTCGAAGAATGTCGGCCAGATGCACAGGAATCTCCCGAACCACGGGGTCGTCGGCTGCGGCGGTGTCGGTCATGATCAAAACTCGGTTCAATGGATGGGTTGGCGCCTGGTTTCAAACGCCGAGGCAGTTGAAATTCGAGTTTAAATAGGAGCCCTAGACATTTTAAAAGGTTATCAAATACATTTTAAATTGCTATTGGCATATATAATAGAGTTTAATAATGAGTTTTAAACACAAATAGCCTATCAAGCCAAATTATAAATCCTTTTAAAACAAACCTCCGATCTTTTTCGTGTCAAAAATAATCATCAGCATGTTCAGAGCAAGGTTCGCGGCGGCGGCACCGCCTTTCCTCCATCGATCTCATGTATATCATATGTAGCAAGTACCGCAACGTGCTTGGAGCCAACGTCCCGCGGGAGGAATGGTATGAGGAGTTGCAACTCGATGCGGATCGCTTGGACTTGTACCCCATCGACGCCACCGCGACGCAGCTCGCGTTCCCTTCGCAGCTCAATGGTACGTATTTCATGCATGGGGATGCAACCATTTCTCATTGTCAATGTAGCGGGGGCAAGCATTGAGGTCAAGGCAGCATCCGACACGGGCAAATCTAACGCGATCCAGAAAGTACATCGTCATCTCGTGTGCCCATCCTCATCCGTTTGTTGCCTTTCCCATAGCCGACATCGTTGCTCAGAGGACATACCCAGCGAGTGAATGCATTGGCGTACGCTACCTTGGTCGTGGACCCGTCTTCTTCGTTGTTGTTGGCATCAGGGGGGGATGACACAACCGTCAAGGTCCGCCGCAGTATACATCTCGGATACGACGATATCCTTTCCATCGTGATGGACATGTTCATCAACCATCATTTCTTGTTGCATGCAGTTGTGGGACACATCGCCGTCAGCATTGGAGAACAGGAGCTGCTGCGTGTGGTCGTACGAAGATGCCGCTGCGAGCACCCGCGTCGTGGGGCTAGCATTTCATCCGTCGGCGTCCGGCGTGCTGGCCGTTGCCATGTCCAAGCACGTGGAGGTCTTGGATGTGCAGCATCAACAGAAATGCGTCAGCACCTCCTCGTTCGTCCACCCCGATGTCATCACGGGATTCACATGGAACGACGATGGAAGGTACGATCTGTAATAACACCATGTAGACATCATGCAGATACGGCTGATGTATATATCTATATCAATATATATACAATCTACGGCATTTTTTGTAGCCTAGTATAGTATGGATGGATCTATATGTTTTCATATCTTGGACAGGAAGATTTCAATCACACAGTGCGCACCATTTATTGAATTATTCCAAAATATTATCATAGATCTTGATTTATATAATTGTATACACGATGCAGATCAACGACAAGTACGATCGTACATGTGTGCTGTTGGTCATATTATTTTTATTTTCGCACTATATATATATATTCTGGTCGTCACTAAGTTTTTTTTTCTAGTGCGGTGGCGACGGTGTGCCAAGACAATGTCATTCGTCTGTGGGACCCTCGACGCAGCGTTTCTGCTGGTTTTGATGTGGCGAGCACAAAGGGTCACCAAGGACGCAAAGCCGCGGCCATCACATGGGTCCGCCCATCCTTCTTCCTCACGGCCGGGTTCAACACGCTGCAAGAGCGGGAGCTGATGCTGTGGGACGTGCGCAAGCTGGACAAGGCGATGGCGCGCGAGCGCGTGGACACTGGCACGGGTCTGTTGATGCCCATATTCGACCAAGACACGAACTTGCTGTTTGTCGGTGGGCGGGTACGTACACGATTGAAATGTTTACTTGTGGATGCATACAAGACTAGTACATTGGGATATTCTTGGTCACAATATTGAATCACGCTGGAGGTTCTGATTGGTTGAATATATACTTGTCTCCTGTGTATAAGAGCCAATCAAAAAATCCACGCAAAATTGGATTAGCCAATAGCGTCGATTCGATTCGACGGGATCTGAAAATTGTACCGAATCCACTATATATATATATACTGATATATATATGTATATCATGTGTGGAAACAAATACACAATGAAAACAATCTATATATATGTATATATTTGTATTTTGACATGACAGAACAACACGTGTACGATTTAGGATGTGTGTGTTGTAATAACATTAAACCAACTGGCGACGGTTGTTTCTCAATCATAGGGCGACAAAACCATCCGAACGTACGAACTCAATGTCGAGAAAGCGCGGGCGTTCACGGCGCTTCAACCCGCGACGGTGGGGCCGCCGACATGGGGCATGGCGACGTTGCCCAAGCGGGCATGCGCGCTCGGCAAGTGCGAAGTCGCGCGGGTGCTCGTGCTGGAACAAGGCGGGACCATCGAGCCCATCTCTTACACGGTGCCCCGTCGCGACGCTGCCACCCAGTTTCAGGTATACTTGCTCTTGGTCGATTGATAGATGATTTATATTGTGCATTTGACCCAAATTTGGACTTGTGAGTCGTTTCACCATATAACATTCGAATCGATCCAATTGAAGATTGTATACAAACTATGCGATCCAAAGCTTAGTATATATATATATATAAGGTTTTGCCCAATTCGGAGGGACTGGGCCAAGTCAAACGTTTAAATTAGCAGAAATTCACGAGAACGTGATTTGATTGGCTTGGGCGGTTCTTTAACCCATTCACTTAAGACATTCGATGCTTGCTGAGGAGGACTCCAGTTTCGAATCGATTTAAAGACAATAGTACTTTTATTGTATATTATACTCATGTGGGTGTGATTCCTGTAGTATTGGAAAGTTAATATTGGATGCGGATTTGTTTATAGGAGTATTTTAGATATATGTGTCGAACAAATAAACTGTATTAGTTTTTTATAAAAGGATATGTAGTGCAGAGTGAATGGTTGTGTTATGAGCGTGTGGGGGTACATTTAAACATGGACCCTACATATGTCTTGATGTGTGAGTAAGATGTGGCTAATTGGATCGTACACGACCTGCTTGTGACCTATGTCTATATATTGCATATAATTGATAGATTCATGTCTATATATTATTTATACATCACTTATTGGAACTAGGTGCTGTAGTAGGATGTATGTCCGTCATGGTATCGAACAATATATATATATATAGTTTCATATCTTGGCAAATATGTAATGTATATCTACTGTGTAGTAGTTGTTGGGGGTGCTTTATACATCCAGTCTATTGCAACCGACATGATCTGTTGATTGGTGATTGCGCGTTGTGTGGATATGGCTTTTATAGGCAGATTTGTACCCAGACTCGAGAACTAGCACGGCGGCACTGACAGCTGCAGAGTGGACAGCAGGCCAAAACGCGGCTCCCGTGCTTGGAAAAGTGACCCCTCTTCCCACTACAAACGTATCTGCAACGTCATTGGGAACAGCAACAAGTAGTCCATCGCAGCAGAATCAGGTTGAAAATCTAAGCAATTGGAACGCCGGCGGAGGAGGATGGGCAAGCGTCGCACCGCCTCCGACTGTGCTGCTCACACCCGATACTGCGACGACGACGACGACCACCCTCACAACACATTTGCCAGTATCGACCGAGTTGTCGGAAAAAGCTATAAAGCTGGGCTCGATCCAAGGCCACAAGGTACGACTGTTCATCTGCTAGTATGTACTAGTAATACTATGATGGCTGTAGTTCAAGTACATTACAGGGACGACTGCATTGGCCCGGTCCGACTCGTATTTGAATGTGCCGTCGTCAGATGCGTCATTGTTGGTCGCCAACGCCACGCATTGGGCCACGCCCGTCGTGGGCACTGGAGGCCCCGTGCTCGTCTATCCGTTGACATCCCCCGGCAAAGTAAACAATCATTCCATTTTGGGTTATATATATATATTATTTAGGGATATATATATATATATATTGTGCTTTTACCCACCATGTGGACTTGATATGGATTTGCCAAGTTCATCGATGATCGATTGTTTGGTCTATGAATTTTAAATATCTATCTGGAGGTGATTATACTCACACGAATTGAAGTTGCACACTAATAATTAGATGTTATATATATCGTGGCTTTCTGCAACCTGATTGGCGAATTAATTCTTTTGCTGTTTCGTCTATACATTTATTTGGTTCGGTCGATACATTCGGTACGTCGCTCCAGCTTGAAATAAACACGACAATATATATATATATATGGAATGTTTCATGTAATTGATTTATTGTCCATTGAATTTTGTGCTGATGATTCGCATCATCGATCGATCGATTCTTTGTACTCCCGTAATTAGTGCATGAAATGTCCTGTGGTGATGATGCCAATCACATTCGTTAAGTCATACACTAATTAGATGTGGACAATAGACCTCTGTCGTATCAAAAATAATGAGAGGATCTGATTGGCTCGTACAGAAAGGACAAGTACATTCAGCGCATCAGCATTTCTAGCGTGATTCAATAGAGCTGACTCAAGTAGTTAGCAATCCACGCGTGTGTTTGAGGTTTACAGCGAATTCACAATATATATATTTATATATCATCAGAGGATGTGTATACCCAGATGCCAAGACTGGATGATTTGATTTCGTTTGTGGAATCGAGTTTTTGTTTTGATATAATACATATGTATTGGTGGGCTCGATGTTGGATATTGTTTAATATATATTACCTGGTAAAATAAAATATTTCATGCGGATGATATTTTTGTGTTTCTGTAGGTGGACCAAGGGGGTGGAGTGGTGGTAAATGGCCACAAAATGCCTGTGACAGACTTGGAATTTCATCCGTTTCATTCGGCATTGCTCGCCACGGCTTCAGACGACGGCACGATTCGGGTATGTAAAGGCGGTTGTTTATTGTATATATATATTTTATATTCATGAAACTCAATTTATATCATTTATATCATTGCCAGGTTCTGCTATAAGTGTATACTTATATATATGTATATCATGCAAAGCGATATATATATTGTTGCCAGTTTCTATTCGTTACATGTATCCATCCTGATGATATTTCACATGGAATCCCAATATATCCTTGTATGAATGACACTGTGCAAATCGTGGTAAATGCAATACCTCGACAGATTCAACATTTCAAAACCAGGTTGTTTATTTTATTTTTTATCCTTTTTAGATTTGAACCTATCATAAGAGCTCATTCCTTCCTACACACAAAGCACATATCATATGTGCAATATGAGAAAACAACATGAATCTATATGTAGGTGTCAGACCATACCAAACCCGATCCGTTCGTAACTTCCCTCGACGGCCATACCAAAGGCGTCCGATGCGTGGCCTTCCATCCGACTGCTGACACGGTGCTGGCGTCCGGAAGCCAGGACAACTGCGTCAAGCTGTGGGATGTGGAGACTGGAGCCGCTCGGCAAACGATCGACAAGTTTGAGGACGCGCCGCTGAATCTGTCGTTTAATTTCGACGGCAGTTTGGTGGCTACGATTTCCCGCGACAAGGTACTGTGTGTAATTATATTGTGCAAAAATCTTCATTCTTTGATCGAAAATCCTACTGGTTTGCTTGATTTCTTGGAATAAGGGGCACTAATTCTTGAAGAACTACATTTTGACCAATAAGAGGTATTCTGGCATTTCTATTGGCTTACAACAGTGCCGATGACTGGTGTCTTAGCCGTACGTTATTTGAAAGATGACAAGACTGCCCATATATATAGATTTATATATATAGTATTCATTTGGTCCGAATATTCGAGACGACCGAGTGTACAATGGAGGATCGCGCCGAACATACCGATTCTTCCCATTGGTCGGCCATCTGAAATTCCTTGTCAATGATTGGCTAGATGTTTTGCTTGGATGGTCGTGCTTTCAATGGTCTTTTTCGCGGCGGGATTTGAGATCGGTTTTACGAATCGCGCAGACTTGGGAAATATTTGCCTAGAATTCATCAACGTATTTATATATCTTTCGTCGGGATGGAATAATATCGTAATTTGAACCTGATTGTGGTTGGACGGAACAAATATATTTATGTATGAATATATATATATAGGTGTTGCGCGTGCTGGACCCTCGAGCCAATAAAACAGTCGCCATGGCGTGTGCCCACGAAGGTATACATATTTTTTCACATTTACAAGTATATAGAAATATATTTCTATATTTTGCAGATTCCGCAGTGGATGCCTCATGTATTATTGGCATGCATACGGTGATGTGATATTAATGTCAAACAAGGATACATGTGTTGGAAGATAGGAACTTTAGAAGCCCACATTCGTCTTTGATATGATGATATATAGTTCCTTCATATTATTTTTGTTTTTTTAATAGGAGCCAAGGCGCAAAAAGTGTTGTGGTGTTCGCAAAACAATGCGTCGACCCTGGTGACGGTACGATACTTAGAGACTCCATCAAACAAAAAGCAATCGAATATATATATATATATATATCCGTGATTCACAAGGTTGTATATATATATATATATATATATATATAATCCTGATGATGGGAATACTGTAGGTTGGCTTTAGTGCCCGCAGCGAACGTCAAGTATTTCTGTGGGATGCCCGCAACCTCTTGGACCCGTTGTCGAAAACCACGTTGTATGGGTCAAAAATATATATGGATAAATATATATGGAGAATTAATTTCTCCAATCCACGACCTAACTATTATATCACTTTATGCGTAGGGATACGTCTGGCAGTGCGTTGTTGCCATATTATGACGAGTCGTCCAATTTGATTTACCTCGTCAGTCGCGGGGATCGGACGATTTGGACGTACGAGCTGGACGCAGCGTCGTCGGTATGTACTGTACATTGGTGGTTGATTTCGCTTTGAACATATATATATATGAAGCAATAATATTTATATAATGTCTATATTTGAAATAATATTGTTTTGACAGTCAAACGTGCGTTTTCTGTTTTTAAATGGCATTCGTTGTACCTTTCTTGGTGTTTTGGTAGGTTGGTTTATCGTATTCAAACGATAGTAATACTACTACTATTACGTAGTAGTAGTTGGTATCGATACTCCGTACTATGAAAAAACGATTCCCATGGAGATCAATCTTGGGGTTTGACGGGTACCTACAGTATAATTGAAGATATATAGTCGAAAGTCTACAAACTGGAGGTGACCTCCAACTCGGTTTTGTTATATCTTGGCCATATATATATATTTCCTCATGTTCTGCCTTACAAAACATATGGACTATATTATTTATATTCCAAATAATGAATATTAATTGTCGACCAAGGCCAAATACTTGAATATGTATGTGTAGACCCCGACACTGTACCCGTGCTCTCCATATTCGTTCCCGGGGCTTCCAATTGCAGGGGCGGCGCTGCTTCCCAAACACTTGTGCAACGTTCGCGTAAGTCTATATATTGTCTTTCTTTTACCCAAAATTTGGCTGACTTTTGTGCTGATTCGTTGCCAAATCTATCGATCGATTCTTTGTACTGAATTTTGTATGTAAATAGTTGTCCTGTATATATTTTAACAACCCCAAGTTTAACGCTCCCTATCACACTTGTTGATATTGGTTGTACATGTAGGACGTGGAAGTAGCTCGGTTTCTCGTGCTGACCAAATCCACCATCGACCCTGTCACCTTGACGTTACCCCGCGCGGATAAATTGAAGCAATACTTTCAAGACGACGTGTACGGTGTCGTGCGGAGTTGCGCCATCGGCGGCAGCTTGTCGGCCACTGCCTGGTTCGATGGACTCTCTCAACCTCCACCCACCGAGTCGCTCTGTCCAGCTGGTATATATAGTCCAATAGTAGTAGTAGTACTACTAGTTGGTCGAGAGACTAGTTAGTTCGTACTCGTCCTCATGTGTGCTATGCAACCAGGCATGTCGTGGGTGTCAACGCGGCCGCCAGATATTCCCGTGGTGCCCAAAGTACTTGACTTTCAAGCGACGAAACAACGCCAGGATGACGAGCGGACCCAGCGCGACGAAAACTTCAACCGGTTGCACGCGCTGGCCGCGCAACCGACGCTGCATGCTCAAGGTCCGAAACAGGAAGAGAACGAAGAAGACGACGACGACGACGGCTGGGACGACTAAATATTTTAGATATATAGGCGTGGTGCCCCCGTAAAATCAAATGTGAAGTTTTCCAAATATAGTGTACACTCGAAAGACATTGGGTAGTGATGATATCCTAGCCAATATTGTCCTTTTACACCAAATTTGGACTTGGATAAATAAAAATTAAAAAAAATCAGTATTTTTTTAAAATTAAAATTATTTTTTGGTGTTGATTCGCTAAATCATCTATCGATCGATTCTTTGAACTGACTTTTGTATGTAAAAAACCTGTCCATTGGCACACTACTCGATGTAGAGTTGGTCGACTGTGATTGGATAATTCATTGATTGGCTACTTGATAGTGATCTCTGTGTTTTGATTGGTCGTCTGCCTTTGATTTTTGGTGATTCTGGTCATTCGATTGACCACCCAAACTCTCCAATTTCGATATCATTGACAATATCAAATGATTATTACACGTGGGAGAAGTTATTTGAACCAATCAACGATCCGTATACCCCCCCCATCAGCACGTCCATGGTTAACAAATATGTATATATCCAATATACTAGTATACTATTAGTACATTCAAGCAGGAAGGTACAATCTAACATAAGTCGGTGCTGCAGCCAAGTCCACATATCATCGAAAAGGACAAATAATCGTTACAGTGTGCGCAAAAGCGCTGGTGGACGATACGTGTTTGGATTCTCAGCCTCCATCTTTCCAAGCTCGTCACAGTTGTCCACCATTTGCTGCGATTCCTGCGATCACCCCCCGTTAATATTGAATGGTTACAGTTAGTTGGCTATGACAGAGTAAACCCCGATTGTACGTACATGCGACTCGAGCAGCGTTTGGTAGGCGTCAACGAGGTACGAGTTTGCCGCGGTGCTACCGATGGATGGCGGCAGGTTCGGCGGGCGGACGAGATTGGGAGATGGTGATGCGTCCACTCCTTGCGATTCATGCTGGGCCAAGTTGTACACTCCAATGAGAATGCCTAGTTACGACGTCATGTATACTTTAGACATCAACTAACATATTATAGCTGGGAATAAATAACCAAAGTGAGGGTAAGTACATAGATGAACCCATTTTTCGTAAAGTTGGTAGCAATATTATATATTCACAACACACTGTCTTCATCATCATACTTTGACCATGCAAAACCCATTTGGGAATGTTATACACAACTTATAACTAGTCGCCCAAATTTGCCAATTTTGGGGAATTAACTACCAAGCAAGCGAGACGAGCAGTTTGATTGGATAAAAAACAGTCAAGGTTTCAATATGATTGGCTCAAACGATTCAAGAGTCACTCTTCGACTTGATATGTATCATATTTCGCAGGTCCAGCGATTGTTGGGCGACCAGAGTAAACTGTTGGTGTAAAATAAACATATCTAAACATATTGCGTTGCCAGTGATGAAGATGATGGAGTGTATAGCAGTAGTAAATTTAGTAGTAGCACATGGTTAACTATATATATTCCTCATATTGTGCTTTCGAGTGAAATTTCATTGTGTTGTGGCGTGGTTTCTCGTTGGAATTTAAATCGATTTGATTGGCTACTTCAGATGAACTCAAAATTATTAACCAATCAAAACGTTCTCAATGAAATTCAACCAATCAGATCGATTGTGGATCGGTTTGGTCGGCGCGATTCGATTGAAAACCCAAACTCCCCAAATTTGTACTATCAAATCGACAATAATACAAGAGGCAATACATACACCAAAACGCGAGCACAAACGACACGCCTTGGAAAAACTCGAGTCGCGCCAGGTCCCCATACAGCACCATGCCCCCGACAACGCCAAACTAAACGTTAGTTAGGGCTGCACTATAAGTACATATATATATATATATATATACCCCAATCCAAAACACTTGAAACACGGGAAACACGATCGCCATGTCCCCACGCATAAGCGACTGATTGAACCAGTGAACTTGCAGGCCAATTGTGGCCACCATGCCCGTAAAGAACAAATAAGTCACGGGATGGTTGAACTGGCTCGACCCTTGAAAGGTAGTCTGGAGCATCTCGGATGCACACTACAACACGCACAGTTTATGGCCTTGGATAGAAAATGACCAATATAGACAGAACACGACCAATATATATATATATATATATATATATACCTTGCCCAATAGCATAGACAACGAACCCATGATTCCAGACATCTACCATACAACCCAAAGTGGACATATTTTTTAAATTTTGATTATCACATTGCACGGCGTACAATCGCATACACGACCGGTTGGATCGATTCTTGACTGGCCATCATCATGCTCCCAGTGTCCACGGGTATAAACCGGCGAAGGCGCGCACTTGTTTGACGACACGCGTTCTGTATATCATGTGGTTATATGGTATATTACCGAAGAATCGAGCCAATCAAATTCCAGGAAATCAATGTAGTGTTGACTTCAATTAGTGTGACAGTCGTAAATCAAATTCAGAACAAAACTCGATCGATGGATTTGGCAAATCAGCCCAAAAGTCCAAAGTTTGGTTGAATGGGCAATATATATATATATATATATATGCTTTCAGACTTGGGGCGTACTATTGCACTGGGAAAGGCGATGATGTGGATGTCGTCACTGTCGTTGCTGCCTTGAACAATGGCATGCAATACGTACAGCAGCGCCGCTACCAGCGCCAGGTAGGCTACTACGGACGGGCTTTGAAACTTGTACACTAGCTACGTACGGTATTGAAGAGTGTAGGTAGGTAGTAAGTACTGAGTGTACGTAGGTAGGTACTTAGTACCTGTTCGACGTTGTATTGCTCGTCTTGGGGGGAACACAAGGCGATCAAGAGGACGCCGAGGAGGATACAAAACGTCCCGTACGCGTCTCGAATGGTGAAATGCTCGCCGTGCCAAATCGTAGAAAACAACACGTTGGTCACGACGGTGGTGCCGCCGCCGACGGTGGCCACCAACGACTGCGTCGCAAAGCTACAGCACGGATCGATGTATGTTTCATGCGACTAAAGGCGGCAGTTGACGTGGGGAATGAGATGGAATACCTCAAGGCTTCAAAGTCGCCGATGGAGCCGACGAGCACCAGTGCCATGCCCACGATCCATTGCTTCTGGGCGAAATACATGCCGACGCTGTTGTTCTCCTTGCCAAGACGAGGACGGCGTGCTTGATGGGCATGTTTCTGCAACTGTACGCCAAGATTGGAGCATATGCCGGCGGATATGGTGATCCATAACCCCAACGCATTCGACCCAGTCAAGAGCGTCGTGTCCAGCACTAAGCCGTTGTTGTTGTCATGGGTGGCAGCACCACCACCGACAACCGTCGGCCCATTGTCCATGCGCGATAGAAATGTGCCGTGGATGGAGCAAGGTTGCGCGGCAAAGACCGCCGTTGTCGCTCGTCCGGATGAAGATCACTCAATTCGAAGATTTCTCCATACACCTAATCGCGACCTTTCACACTACTACTAGTAATACTAACACTATGTACTATCAACGATTGTTGTACAGTAAGATATAGTATTGGTGGTATTAATAGTGTTTTATGCTCTCACGGCATGATTCACAGGCATAGATACGTCTCACTTGATGATGGCATGTACTACTCCGAACTCCAGAGTACCCCTACAGTTCGCTTTGAACACTATAGTAGTAGTAGCCACCAATAAGCACAACTTTACTAGTATTACTAACAACAGTATATACATGTATATATATATCCATTGTTCGAAATAAATGAGTACCTTGTAATAGATAATTCATTTATTAGCAACTCTTGTTGCTTTAGAGGCTATAGAACGTTAAGTGTGATTAACAATACCTCCGCAATAGAACCCTCATCCTGAACCGAAGCAGGACTACAAACAAGCTGCCTTACGATGGACTCACAACGATCTCCGACGACTTCTCGGCTACATACAGGAACAATAAGTCTATACGTATAACATTTCAGCATAACATTTTCAAAATGCCGCTCAAACGAGGGGAAACGTAACGCTTGTTATATTTAATCTGTTACAAAACATCTCTACATTTTACAGTTCAACGGACAAAATATGTGGACGATGGATTGTTATAATGTTTTGTTGCAAATACGAAACGGGCGCGAAATTGGGGACACATACGGATAATCGTCCGGATAACTTAGTGCACGGCGTTCAAAAAGTTGAATAATTCGCCACCCCAGTAGGGCACCGGCGGCAGTACAAAGCGGCGGCGGCACCTGCGGACGGACGCATTGGACATTCGTTTCGCAACGAACATGCAAAGAGATGCAGATCAGGACGACGACGCCATGTCGCGTACCGTGGATGACGCAACAACCGATGATGTGAACATGGAAACAGCGTCGTCACCTACACCAGGCAAAACGGACGGCGGAGATGCGGTAGGCAACCCGCACGTGAAAAAGCGGCAACGGACATCGCAAGCGACGCTTGAAAACGACGCCCCACCACCACCACCAGCTGCACGGGACAAATCGAACTTTCTCAGCACGGACACGCAGAAAGCCAAGGTGAAGAAGCGCGGGTTCTCCATCGCCCATGAATTCGAGCGCGAGATCAACGTCGCTCAGCCGCCCACTTCGTTGCAACAATCCCAGTCACCCGATCGTCGCTCTGTGAGTCCCGTACCGCCGCCTCTGGCGCATCGAGGAGGGAACGACGTTGACTTTTTCCCACCAGCCCCCAGTCTCTTCTCTTCCCCCAAGCCACCCACGCCCGAGACAGGCGCTGCCCGCAAACCCAAACGCAGCACCGCGACCGCCACTCATCGACGGGACACGATATCTCCAGGTCGCGCCGTCCCCATGCCTCAATCCGAGCTACCCGGCGACAACAGCAGCAGCAGACGGGACACTCTCTCCCCCGACGGTTTCCGCCGCATCGAAAGCCTCGTAGAAGACGAAGAATCATCACAAGAGCGTGCAGGACACAAGGAACTCGAAGAAGAAGAAAAGACAGAAGAAGGAAAGGACAGCAGTCATCGACACGATGATTCACCCACACATGCTGCGACTCCACACCCGATCGAGACGAGGAGGTTGCCGACATCGCCGAAATCGAGCAATAACGACAATGACGACGACGTCGTAGCTCACTCATCCCCTCCCCATGCAACCACCGTCGCGAGCGTCCGCGGAGCTGCTGCCGCCGCTGAAAAAAACGATATGGCGGCGCGTCGATCCACGTTAGATCCAAGTGAACTGGCGGGTATGTTTGGCAGCAGCGACCTCGCCACTTCGCACGACATGGCGGCGTCGGGGCGACGAGATACCCTCGATCCGTTGGAAGCCCTGGCAGTGTTGGAAGGAATGTCGACACTTGAAGGAGGTGAACACGAAGGGCAACAGCACAAGAAGAAGAAACTCGCGCAAGAGTTGGCGCTGGACTCTCATGCAACAATAGGACCAACGAACCAACATGGTACCAGCAACAAAGATAATGCCAGCAGAAGGGATACGCTCAACCCGTCGGATCTGATGCACCTCGACAGTGACGACGATGATGATCACCTCGTGCTCAGTTCGTTTCAATCGGAACGCTCGGACGGTCAAGTGACGAGTACTTCGTCCCCACCATCGATTTTGGAGGCGATTGGTAAGCCAACGAGTCCACCGCGTACAAAAAATGACACCATCTCTGCTGGTATAAGTTCATGTACAATATATATATATATATACTACCATCACAACTGGATGACTCGGCACGTCGCTCCAGCAGTTTGGACTCAACTCAAGATATTTATATATATGTATCATCACAATATGTATATATTTTCATATTGTATGCGCCATATGTATGTAGATCCCAGCCGTGACCGACGTCGCCGCCGGTCGACGCAAGCGCCAACACCCTCGTCGTCGTCACTGGGTCCATCGACAAGAAAGAACTCGACGCACGAAACCAAACGTGTGGTCACCAAGCCAGGCCCCCACCCGTCGTTGTTTTCTCCCCCTAATCGTCACAACCACCCGGTACTTACTACTTGTAACCCCCCCTACAACGATGAACCATATGTGTTGGTTATATGGAGCTTTCTTTATTGTCCTTTTATCCCAATATTTGATTGCCTTTTGATTCTTTGCCAAATATCTATCGATCGATTGTTTGTCCTGGCTTTTGTATGTAAAGATCGTCCAGGATCACACTAATTTCAGTCAAACACTAATTTGATGTTATATATAATTTGATTGGCTACTTGATAAGTGTTTTGTGTTTTGATTGGTCGTATATCGATTGCCTTCGATTGAGAACCCAAACTCTCGAATTTCGAATATATCGACAATGTAAGTAGTTGTGACGTTGTGTACGGTTGCCTTGTGTGTCTTTTTCAGTTTTGTATTGTGTGTGTATATGCGCACACAATACAAAACTGAAAAAGACACACACTTCCTCCGGCGGTATGTTGAATGCACCGCCCTACAATCGCTGGACCTTTGAAATATAATAGAAAACTAAGGTTCAGAGGTATCGTTGCGAACATTCATTCATTCGTATTGGCCAATCCGATTGCAAACACTTACCTTTATTCGTTTGATCCATATCGTACTGCTTTGCTTGAATTCTTTAAGTGATTTCAACCATATATCCCTCAAAAATATGGCCAATTGGACTGAAATCCACAACCCGATTTATGTTTATATCGATCGTTATATTGTGGTATATTCGGTACAAGTTTCCAGACCCCGTCGACGCTATCCAATTTTGAGTGGATTTGATTGGCTCTTACACAAAAAAGGACAAGTATATTCAACCAATCACAACTCCAGCGTGATTCAATATTGAGTAGACAAACCACGCAAATTTTGCAAGTTTATAGCGAATTCACAATATATATCGCCCCTTTTGCCCCGTTTGAGCCTCGAATCCCCTAACGACTTAATGGTTTTGTAAAGACGCCGTTGAAAAGCTGTTTGAGCGCGCGAAAAGCCCAACCGCCGCCGTCATCATCGCCCACCCCGACCAAGTCGGTCGTGTTTGGGTCCCCCCGCGGCGCCGAATTCCGCCGCAACGACCCGCCGACGTCCATGACGCCCATGTGTGTGCTCCAGACCAGGGAAATGTTTCCACTGGACAAGATCGACAGCGATGACGACGACGACGTCACGTCCGAGAACACGAGCATTCTGGACGAGGCCGACCACTTTTTGGACAAAGAAGAAGAGAACCACAGCCTATCGTTTCCATTTGGAAGCATCCGAAGCCCCACGAGGAAACGTAATAAAGCAGCCCCCAACAATGTCGTGGGTGTGAGTCCGCTCGACAACATTGCCGACGCCCGACGGTAATCTATATATATGTGATTTTGATTGATCTTAGAAAGATTTTGCGACACACATGATGTATAGAGAAATGTATATATATATGTACTTTGATTGATATTTTAGAAGGATTTTAGAAGGATTTTGCGACATACACGGTGTATAGAGAGAAATGTATCGACCAACTAGTATTTGTGGGGGATTTCGTGGTTGTTGGGTACTTTAGAATAATCGTGGGAAAAAATTAAGGGGACTCGAGTGTGATATTATTGTCGATGGGAGGACGGACAACCGGACGACGACACAAAAATAGAAAATATATATTATTTTTTGTTGTTGGAGACGCTTGGATTGTTTTCAGATATTCATACCGTGGATAATATTTGTGAATGTGTGGATTATATAATATATATATGGTTGATCCGTTGAAGTTGTTTTCGGATGTACTGTATCGACCACCGAGACTGGTCCTGGCTGCTGCTACCAGTGTTGCCAACACAAACACACATACTGACCTACCTTTTGTATGTAGAAAGCGACGGGCGTCGTTCGGGGCTCGCCAACAGCAGTCGGCATCGCTAGTTACCCAGCAGCAGCAGCAGCCGTCCCGCCGCCAGTCGCTCTTGGGGGTCAACGTCATGCAAAACAACGACGCGCTTGTGATCGTGGGCAGTGCCAAGAAACCTCGTCCAGGTGCGTCGTGTGATTTGATTGTTTGTGCCAAGCGTGTATATATATATATATATTGTTCTATTTTCCCCAAAGTGGGCCTTGGGTCGCTGATGAGTTGCCAAATCGATCGATCAATTCGTTTGTATGTAAAACCCGTCCAGTTTCACACTAATTTCAGTCACACATGAATTCGATATTGCATCGGTCCAAGCGGCGTGGATTTGATTGGCTCCTTGATTCCGGATGATCTGAATTTTGATTGGCCAATATCGATCGATATTATTGTCTGCCGATTGGGCTCGTTCGATTGAGCAGCACCGAAACTCTGGACGTAGTTCGAATCGACTTGAGATTCGAACTACGTCCAGAGTTTCGGTGTGATTCCACTATATCTATCTGTTTGTGTATGCATGATTGGAAATATATATTGTCCTTTTGTGCCCTAATAAAACGTGGACTTTGGGTGCTTTGCCAAATGTTGATCTTGCTTTTCCTACAATTTAATTGGCTCCATTCGACTTTTACTGCCGATTGTTCTAGACATGTATTGGTGGTGTGAATTCATTAATTTTAAAGTTTCTATAATTTTTTTAAATTAAAGTATGGACATTTGGTGGTGTCGATGCATATTCTTCATGTCGCTCCAGTTTAAATATATATATTTAAATAGTAATATTAGTAGGACAAGGATATACTACATACATCCCATGAGGAATGCTTTGTGTGTATGCGTTATTGTTGTGTGTGTTATTGCTTCTTTAGACTGTGACATCGTTCGTTGGTGTACTAACCTGATATGTTGTGTTTGATTAGCAACATCGACAATGGTCGATTCATCTTCGGACGATGATATGGACATTACAGGCGACTTTACAGCCCAGAATCATCCATCCTCTGTACAACTGTCGAACGGATTGGGGGACTTGTGGAATGAAACTAACTATACACCGCCCAAGGTCACTGCCAACAACGGCCACAGCTCCGACGAGGATGACGACCAGACGTTGGAGCTGGGACCTATCGGGCATCTCCAAGGCGACGCGAGTGTGTTTAATAACACCACGACCAAAACGTTGTCACAAGACACAACTGTATCGCATTTCAAAGGGCTGCTGCATCCGATTGCTGAAGGCGAGGAAGCCACGTCCACGCGAAGCAGTCTGTTGAGCCATCTCAGTCTGAGCAGCGACGAAGATGATGATGACGCCAAGTACGTGGCCCAGCGAGAATCGGTCGTGATCAACTTGGGCGAAAAATTTGACAAGTTGGGCGGGTCGAGCGGCAAGAAGAACAAGCTCAAACACGAACCCATGTCGTTATCACCACGGCATTTAGAGGACCAACCTCGACCCACCATATCATCCACTGTATCAACCACCACGTCAGTCTCGTTGGAGAACGCGTCGAGGACTCCCGTTCCTACTCCCAACCCTCCCCACGGCGACAAATCAACAGCGTTTATCCCTTCAGACTCCTCCCACGTCGTGGACGACGACATTTCACCCGATCCGTCCGCGCAGGTCGTTGTCCTGGCACCATCTTCGCCACAACAATCCGCACCCCACCAGCCCACAACGGAGCAACTGTCCACCAAGGTGACCCCCCTCGATTTCGATACACCCGCAGCACAACAAGATGCACCACGCCTTGCTTTACACCCACCCACGATAACTACAGCCACGTTTGCCGACCTCGTTGCCGCCTTGACGCTGACCTCCGTGGACGATGCGATTGAACGCCAAGTCGCGGAATGCGCCGACTTGTTGGCGGTGTCCGCCGTACTCCCGCAAACCACGACGCGGTGGTCGCAAGCAGTTGACCAACTGTCGACATGGGTAGCCGAGATGGCCGTGGAGCGTCGACTGAACGAGGCCAAGCTCGTGCCTTCCTACTTGGCGGCGTTGCTGCAGACGACAAATGAATTTCCCCACGACCTCGTCGTAGAACTCTACCATGCGAATGTATCTTCGGTGCTGTCCGAGTGGTTTGCATGGCGTCGGCGGCTCGAAGCAGCGTCGATGGCAGTTTGGAACGGCGGCGCGGGGTTGCAAGCCGAGTATCAGGGGCTGCAGCAGCGGCTGGCGTCGGTTGGGCGTGACGAAGCGCAGGAACGAGCGGCGGTCCACCAGTTGATGGCCAAAGCGCGCAGTATGGACCGGTCCCTAGCGTCGATTCAAGAGCAGCAGACGATTCGAGCCGAAGTATCAGCCCGTCTCCACCGCCTTGACAAGCAACTGAGCCAGCTACAAAGTACCTTGGCCAAACACACCCAGGACGCGGCACTCCATCGCATCGAAACCACCGACGCCGTCGTGTCGGATACTCACATGCACGACAGGATACACGCAGTTCAAGCGCATGACGAACTGTTCCAGATCGCGTCGAAACTGGCCAAGTGGACGTACACGAGCATGTCGCCGACTCAGTGGGAGCTTCGCATGATGCTCACGTCGTTGCACTCGGACATGTCCATCATCGTGTCACTTGACGTGGACGTTTCCAAGGCGACGTGCCAAGTCCAAGTAGTGCTGCCGCCGCGGAAGCAAAACAAGCAGCACTCTGTGTTTGATGACGTGGCAGCGCTGGTTTGTGCGGCACTACTCGACCCCGTGCGCCTCCAGCAAGCGGGCGATGCGACTGTCCGCCAGGTATCGGACGTCCCCGCCTTTGTCCAGTGGGTCCAACTCGACGTCCAGCGATCTGTGCGCCTATGGCGAGACATGGAAACCCTCGTATTACAGCATGCTATCACAACTGACGTAGCATCCAAACAGCTCTGGATTGCGTTCGTGTCGTTTCAAAGTCTGGTCAAAGTGCGCGTGGGCCTGCCGTTGTCGACGCACTTTTGCTTTCGTCGATGGACAGCACCACCTGTTGTGGTTGTCGAGTTTGGCAAGGCCAAGGTACGAGTAGAGGATGACTTGGCAAGATTTGATCACGTAGTTGAGTGCATGCATGGGTGGTTGATAGTGGGAGTAGCAGCAGTGGATATTCAATGAGTCGATCGTGATTTATGTGTGTGCTTATTGTCATATAGTTGTGGGCGAATGAAATCAATAGCCCGCCCACATGTGTGTTTAGAAATATTTAGAAATAATATTGTCGTTTGATCCTAAATTTGGACTACTTGTGTGTGCGGATTCCAAATCGATCGATTTTTTTTTGTGAATGTTGTATATGTGAAAAATGTCCACCGGCGATATCCTTCATTTCAGTCACACACTCGAACTCGTTTTTGATTGGTTGAGCTGATGATCTCCTGCAATCGGATTGGCTAAATCCTTCTGTACATTTGGTTGTGTCGATTCAAACGTATATAATAAATACTCCATGTCTCGCTCCTGTTTAGAAGAAATACAACAATACCATTGCGTGGATTGGTTGATAGTATATATATATATATATAAATAAGATGCCGCCGATGCAGTGAATGTGGCTGGCAGGTTGAATTGAGCCCGTTTCGATTGTGTTTGTGTGCTGGAATGATGATAGCTGACTGTAAAGAATATGTTGTGACTAAGCTCATGTATTGTTTTCTAGGTGGATGTCGTCGAGTTGGTGCGGCGGATTGAGGGGGTACCAAGGGGGTTTCGTCGGCTGCATGCTATTTGCACTTGTGTCACCACGTACATCGAGTCATTGGAATAAACCCTACCTGACTGCGATGTATCGTCGTTGCCGTCACCGAAAAAGGTGAAAAGAGGAGTATGTTATAGTAGTACTCCAGCGGTTTTAGCATTAGAATTAGTCACAACCTTGTGAATGTTTATAACACGTGGCCACACTCACCACAGTACTTTCTTGTCTTCGTGTTACTATTATAATAGAGAGTTTTCGGTCGTATTATTGTCTGTCTATTCAACTTGGAGTCGAAAATTAACGACCAGACAATCGATTGACCAATCATAATCGCACAACATGAATCAACGAGCCAATCAACTCCTCGCTTCAATCATATTAATGTGTGTGGGATTGAAATTCCTCTTTGTCACATACAAATATCAATACAAAAGAGCTCGATCGATGGTAAAAAAACCGGCCATTTGTGAACACCTTCTCCAGTGTACTACTAAATTTAGTAGTACAGTATTATCTTTATATTAATACTAGTACTAGTATACAACGAGTATTATCGTTATATTAACAGTACTAGTACTAGTATACAACGAGTATTATCGTTATATTAACAGTACTAGTACTAGTATACAACGAGTATTTTGACACAAGCGAATGAATAATAAACAACCGAGGTAACGTTACTCTCAGTTACTCTAGACCTTTTGCAACCGTCGACGTCAAAATACATGTATGTAGCCGCCACCATCCATAGTACTATCTATACCCAGCAACCAACAACAATACACCCGATCCACCACGATTGTAGCCGCGGCGGGGAGTCAGTGTGTAGCTAGGTAGCCTAGTTCTGTGACGATGGGCTAGATAAACGGCTGGGTAGCGGCAGTGTCAACTTGACACTGGGATGTGTTGGACCCGAGGGAAATCGACGGCGCTTCGTACGTAAAGCCGGTAAACATGGATGGCGCGATGATCTGGGACGTGCCTGCGATACGGTGCAGACTCACGGGGGTGTGCACAGGCATCTCGGTAAACTCTTTTTCAAAGTTGGATGTGTCGCCGTCATCTTTAGCTTGGGGGTGGCTCGGTCGAAATGGTGGCTCGGCCCACAGCAGGCCATCCCAGTCCACGGATCGGAAGAACGGATGCGCTTTAACTTGCACGGCGCCGTGTCCTTTGCGGCCGCCGAGCCGCTTCTCTGGATCACGATGGAGCAGCGCTCGGATAAGCGACGCCGCGTCTGCGCCAAGCCCAGGCGGAATCTCTAGCGGCGCATCGCGGATGCGGGCATACAGGTCCTGTCGGTTCCGCGTATACCATGGCGGCATGCCCGTGAGCATTTCAAAGAGAACCATGCCGAGACCCCACCAGTCGACGGCGGTGCCGTGGCCAGTGCGCGCCAGCACTTCGGGGGCGAGGTACTCGGGTGTCCCGACCAAACTGTGCGCGCCGCTGGCGACTTCGGTGACTTCCGTCTTGGCGAGCCCAAAGTCGGCGAGCTTGACGTGCCCCATCTCGTCCAGCAAGATGTTTTCGGGCTTTAGATCGCGGTAAATGACCCCTAACGAGTGGAGATGCTCGAGGGCGACGACGAGCTCGGCCGTGTAGAAGCGCGCCATGGCCTCGGAAAACTTGCCGAGTCGCGTGAGGTGGAAAAAGAGCTCGCCGCCGGGGCAGTAGTCGAGCACAAAGTACAGCTTGTCTTTGGTTTGAAACGCGTAATGCAAACTTACGATGAACGGATGCGACACGACCGCGAGCACGCGCCGCTCGGTGCGCGTGTGCTCGACTTGGTTGCGCTTGACAATGTACGCCTTGCTCAGGATCTTCATCGCAAACACCTTGGAGTTGTCACGTTTGCGCACCAGCGTCACCTTGCCGAACGAGCCCTTGCCGATCACGCGGATGAGCGAAAAGTCCTCGAGACACACGGCGTTTGGGTCGGACGCGTTCGGAATCAAGTCCTCTACCATCGAGTCGAACGCAGAGGTGTCCGCGGTGCTACTGCTGCTGCTTGCCATGACGAGGAGGATGGGGAGGTGATGACCTTGCCGTCGTTCGGAGCGCTGTTGCTTGGTACGTGCTCGACCAGGTGGGCAGGTCGGTCACTGGGCAAATATAGATGCGCGGTGGACTGAGTCTTTGTATAGTATACTGAAAGCATGTCATTGACGAAACAGCGTCAGCGTGAGCCATTCATTTAAAAGGGAGAATAAATGTGGTATTCATCTAACATGAGACATGTAAACAGCGCACTGATCCATATAAACTACAGAATAAATGAGAATTGTGAAGGAACATCCATTTTTGAGTGAAATCGCTCTAACGTTGTAAATCGTTATAAATCGATAATATATGCGATTGCGGAAATTCGCAAAACTGAAAAATTGTATACTATTAATATATTCACAGTGAACTGTGAAGCCAAAGTTGATCATCTTGCAATGCAAAGGTCCCGCGCTCATACCCCGATCAGCTCCAAACTGGATCCGGTAGCAGTATACACAACCGCTAAAATATTTATATATCCTCAAACAGCTCGCTTATCCTTCCTGAGTTGAGCCATTTTGCCGATATTACAGGCGCGCGCCGTGCGTAACGTTAGTTAGAATTGACAACACCAACCAACGAATCTACATATTGGTGCTATACATACTGTAACTAGTTGTTAGGACCACACAACACCTGCAATATTCGCATTTGCCCAAACTACAGTGTTTTCCGGTAACGTAAAGGATCTATTTACGACGCACGGACCTATTTATGATCTCTTGGAATTAGCCAATCAAATAACAAAAATATTAGGCGGGATAACCTCAAAAAACCTATACCAGTGACGCGCGAAACCGAATTTTATCGTATTGGATCACCTCTGGTACTGCGCGGCCATGCCCACCCCTCGGAGTCGCTACACAACGAAGGAACTTGACGCAGCGGTGCTGACCGTGCTCGCAAGTGAATGCGGCAAGATCGTGTCGTTGAAGACACGAATTCCGTACAGCACACTCATGCGAAAGATGCGTGAGTCCCGTGCCGGAACAAGAAAAGACCCGCAGCGCA
>NW_009798315.1:32621-68174 GCF_000520075.1 Aphanomyces astaci | reverse complement strand
ATTGCCTAATGGACGTGCAAATGCCGTTAGAGTAGATGCTGTGGAATATGTGCTTTGATACCAATCCAATCGCTGCTGTGTTCGTTGTTCTTGCTGTTGTGTCTGGCGCTTGTTTCAGAATGATTCACTTTTAATTCCAACGTGGAAAACTTTTTATCCTCTATAAACAAGTGTAAATCCTGTCGAGACTTAATAACCTAACCCTCCAAAAAATATGCATTTGGCAATACAGTATTCAAGTAATTTGTGTGCGCCGTAAATAGATCCCCAAAATCTTGGTAATTTTGGTTTGTTATTGGAATTCTAAGACACTACATCTGCCAGGAACATGTCACCACACATCAGGCTGGATTCACCAGAATCTCCCATACACTCAGCACTTGTTAGATCGTGAATCCGATACCTTGCTGCTGAGATATCGCCCATCAAAGCGAGATGCCCGATTTGAGGCGTCGTAAATAGATCCTTTACGTTAAGCTTAACTTAGAGAGGTTTTGCACGTGTCCGTTCCACTTATCTGCCAAAACCGGAAGTCGACCTGTCAAACTTTATGTAGAACGCGAACGCGTCCTCTTAAATCTGATTGCCATTCCGCGAAAAGTGCAGATCTCACGGACTGGCATTCCAGTCTGCTCCGTGATAGCTGCATATGCTTGGCGGTTCTTGACCAATCAAGAACTGTACGACCCTCTAACTAAACTTGACACTTCAGGTTTGAACGGCGGGTGGTGCAGTTCTTGAGTGGCATGGAGACAGACACCTCAGCGCCACCACGTCTTCAATGACAAAGAAGATGGCATGCTTCTTCGTCAGGTGAATGTTGACCACCCATTCCAAGCGAAGAAAGGCAAGGTAATGAAGTCGTGGGCGTCCGTCGCAAACCAACTTGCTTCCCGGGAAGCAAGCTGTGGATGAATATCAGAATAATATTTACTTATACGGGTATTTGTGAGCAGAACGCCAACGCATTCGTGCAAGACAACTAAAAGGGAAATCGATACTACTACTTCCGTTTTACGAAACAAAATGCTTCGTGACTGCATTGATTGTGAATCTATTTCGGATTTGTTTCGTAAATCGTGTATATCTATCTACTGGTACGTTTGATATTCCGTTCGAACTGCCTCTGTCACAAAAAGCGCATCGTTAGGAGCAGAACGCAACTGCGAGCGGACACTTGCAAAACCTCAAGTATATATATATATATACTTGAGGTTATATATATATATATACTTGAGGTTTTATATATATAGATATATATATATATATATTCACTCCGGAGTACTAGTACTGTACTTTGAGTCGAGTGTACTGTACGGTACATACAAAGCGGTACGTTAATTCGACGAGTTGGAAGTCATGCCAGTTGACGCGAGACTGCTCGTCAGTTGTGCAGTCGTCACAGTATTCACACCGAGGTAATCCTGTAACCGAGTGCGGTGTTGGGCGTCGTGCAACACGTCTTCCAACATGTCGAGCATCATCGTCGTGTCAAATTCTGCAAGCAAGTTCGCAAACGCATCATATGTACGACATTGGGCGTCTGTCAGCTTGTACGTTTGCTATACAGCAACCAACGAACGATACACTCATTTTAGTCGACGCCCAAATACATGTCCTTTCACCATGAACGACGTACTGCCACGGTTTGAACGTCGAGCACATTCAACGACACAACTGATCTATTGTCGTCGTCCAGGGGTTTCTTGCTGGGCTTTTTTGTTCTTCGCTTCGACGTGGGTTCCCTCATAGCACTGAAAGTGGCGGGCTGCAACGGAAATGCAATGTAACTATCTGACGACACCACCCACTCCTCTTATCATGTCAAGAATATTCAAAACATGTAACCGGAATCTGTAACGATAATTGCCACGAATAAATATACTACCTCCAGACGGAAATAGTAGTACCGGTAGCTTTGGGAAGAATGTGTATAATTTTCTCAAATTTGCACTTTTTGAAAATCTAAAAAATCCAGTCAAAAGGTTTCATTTTCATTAACTTAATGTGATTGGCTTGAATTGGCAAAAATATGAAACGATGCAAAATTGTGACTTGAGCAATACTGTACTCACCTTCAATTCAAAGATGATAATTCGCAACCTTGAGAGTGATGTGCTATCTAAGGGTGGATGACATGAGATGACCTCAATGTCCTTACTAACTTTCACTGAAAATGTCGCCTCTCCTATACATGGGTGGTATCCACATGACTTGACTTCATTTTAGTATGACTCTCAATGAGCAGCTGTAAATCAGATTTGGAGTGTAGGTCTTGAATGGAAGCGTTAATTCTGTATGAGTTTCACTATACAAGCGTGGATATTTAAATAAAAATATCAGGTTTATAATATTGACTTGTTCTTTGCAGCGACAATGATTTATTCTATTTTCAGGGTCTGTCATTAGGCACTTCTATTTCCGTCCTTGGACGATTTTGAAAGGGTAACGTTACTTCTATTTCCGTCTGAGTTTATTCACTTGGCTTTTCAACCACATCATCTTTCCATCATGCCAACCTCGGTACTTCGCAAGCCGCAATCGGGGATCGTATCCCAATTTACTACTTAATCTTGGTTTTGGAGTGTATGTACATTTCGGCACTGGGGGTATTTGGAATCAGCGGTTGGTTAAAAGTATGATTTGTTCATTGGTTCGGGGAAATTAATCGAAATTATATATTCTTTTTTATCAAAATCGGCATCTTATCGTTCCTATTTTTGTGAATAATACTGTATACACTGACAAAAAATTTAGAAGCCCAAAGGCCCCACAGATAAAAGCAGAGAATTCTACCCACCTAATGTGATAGTAATGTGTACCGTACAAGGGATTCTTGCAGTTTTACATATTAGTGTAGTCGAAATGGTCAATCAAATATATCAGATCAAGAGAATCAAGATCCGAGGTTTGATTTTTAAACCTGAGTTTACAGTTAATACCAGTACTAGTAACTAATACTCGGTACTACACTACTGTAGTAACTTGTATTTATAAATACTACGTACAGTTAATAATGGTATCCTGGTACCCAGTACTCGTGAGTAGTTTTTTACTTCGAAGTAGATTATAGTTACAATTTACCAGTACACCGTTGACCGTAATGAACTTACAGTTTGTACGGATTGAGAATTAGTGCGGTCCTCAATAATACATGTGTGATGGAATTCCAGAAATTTGTGGTTGGTAATTAGTGCGGACAAATTTCGTGTATGGTAATTTTGGGTGTCTGGGGTGTATGTATGCCACGATGCCCAATTGCTATGGTACAGTAGTCATAGCAAGCCATCAAGTCTGTAACCCTTGTACAGTGTACATGATCTGTCTGCACTATTGACAGTTTACATCACTGCCGATTTGTGATGTGACATTTCATGCCAAATCCCACATACAAAAATCAAGATAATAATCCTTACTAATTCTCAATATTCAAAATTGGTGTGATACGCACTATTTCTCCAAGCCCATAATTAGTGCAGATTGAGATATAGTGCGGTCCGCGCTAATACATGTGCCGTAGGTCTGGTGACGAGGTTGAAAAGTAGAGTGGTCCGCACTAATTACGGTCATCGGTGTAGCTGTAAATCAGTGATGTTAATTACTTGGAATAATCCCCTAACTGTATTGTGGATTCGATACGAATTTCCAGACCCCGTCGAATCGAATCTCGCCGCTGAATCGAATCACGAATCGACGCTATTGGCTAATCCATTTTTGAGTGGATTTGATTGGCTGGACAAATATTTTCAACCAATCAGAACTCCGGCGTGATTTATTATTGATTCGACAAACCAGTCGAATTTTGGAAGTTTATAGTGAATTCACAATAAACAAACCATTTAAATTCCTAGAAGGTATTTGAAAATCAATTAAAACATCGACAACGAATTTACGCCAATCAAACAACATGCTGGTGTATCTTGGCTTTGATTGGCCATCGGAAACTTGCACGAAGGAACATGCTGCTGCTACGACGAGTACCATGGCAGCAGCACCGTGGCCGCGCGGCTAGCTCCGTCAGACGGAAGTCCTTACTCGATGCCCCTTCCGAACGTCAAGCCAAGTTAGGTATGTTCCCATTGCCTCACTGTCCATGGTCCATCTGACTTGGGATAGTGTGTGCGAAATGCGAGCACCACTTGGTCGAGACGTCGGACCTGTTCTTCCTCCACTGGTTCGTTCTCCTCCATCATCCACTTGATTCTCCCCTTAACATGCTCTATGCCGCTGTAGGCAACGCGGTGTGCATGTCGCGAGCTTTCAAAACGCCGCGCTAGAACACCTCAAGTCCACGGAACACCCGCTCGCATCGATCCAGCCGTGGAAGCAAGCCAAGCTGAACTGCACCAAGTGCGACTCTGGCGTTGCCACACGAGCTACCGTTCGCGGGTACGTTGATTGGATCTCCATCAAAAACGAACGATGGGCGATGGATTCCTTTATGTAGCCAAGAAGCCACGCTGTTTTCAGCCAAGCACGTGTCGTTGAAGCTGCCGCTGGGATTTAACCCCATCGTGTCCATCTCGGGCGTACCCTCCGACGTGTTTCGCTTTTCTTCGTACGTTCTAGAGCAACTTCTACAGCCACTCAGTCCAATAGGTGGTCAGATCTCATGGCGCAAGTTATTGCCACCCCAGCGTTGAAAGCAGTGCTAAAGATCCGAGAGGTAATCAATCGCTTTGTATTGCTACCACAAGTAGAACCTTATGACGGTATTGATAGTCCTTTTAATTTGGTACTACATTACATATACACTATACTGCCGTTTCAGTCGAAACTTTGGACGTTTGTGCTGATTCACCAAATCCATCGATCAATTCTTTCTATTGAGTTTTGTATGTCAGGTACTTGTAGTTTCACACTAATACAAATCACACACTAATTTCAATGTGGAATGGCTTGATTGGCTACTTTATTCGTGTGCTGGGTTTTGATTGGTCGATCGATTGTCTGTCGATTTGGTGCTGCTCCTTCAATTGAGCACTCCAAATTCGAATCGATTTGACAGTATACATATATACAAGAGTTAACGACTACTGTATATAATAATACTCTTGCGCCTTGTAAGACTCACTCCCATGTATATTTATATATATATATATGGTGCTCTGTAGGATAAGAAGCTCCCCGCAACTACTACCAGCACGACGACGTCACCATCTCCACCCGTCGACCACAAAGCTATCAACACTAAAATACTCTTGGGTCAATCCGCCATTGACGTACTTCAATTGGTGTCGAACGAGGTAGATATATATATCCATTTATTTCGTCGTATCTCATAGTATCCCGTATATATATATATATATAACAACTAATAATACATTGTTAATCGTGTATTATAGAAACATTTGAACCACGTGAACGTATTAACTGCGTTCCAGCGGTTTGCCATGTTCCACCAACGAACGCTGCAAGACATTGCGCAACTGGTACATTATTCCGTGCTTTGTATTTAAATATACCAATATTCGATCTCTCAATGAAAACAACATATCTGGAAATATCAATCTATATATATAAACCTATTTCGTATATGTTCGTATTAATCTCATTCTTACCGTCTTTGTCGTACCTCTGCACCATGTAATTAAATCTGAACATTTCATTTAAATATTACATGTGCATACTTTATTTAAGATTATATTGCATTATATATCGTTATATTTAAATTTACATTTCATGGAGCACATCAACGACAAATTGTGACACTGGTCTGTATTTGTTCTGCATTGATTCAATATATATATATATATATATATATATATATATATATACTGTATATTGTCCTTTTGCCTATGGACTTGGCAGAAAATCGATTTGAGTCAGGGTTTTTAAGCTTATCAATCGGTGGTATACACATTTAAAGAGGAAATATTTCTATTGGCCAAGCCAAACAACATGTTGATCGATGATTGGTTGAAATGTTTCGTTGGTGCACTTTGATTGGACAGGACATTCTACAATATTCATTTGTCATATTCCAGTGGGAAAGCCACATTGAAACGGATATCTATTTGACCATATATAGAAAAAGCAGCGCATCCCAAACGTCGTGCAAGTCGATGAAGAGGACGCGGCGCGGTTAGATCTGTACAAAGTCCAACTGCAGCGCTACCACCATGACCTGAACCTGATTTATTCGAGTCGGTAGGCCAAAACCACAGTGTTATTCCAGTATATTCTGTGAAAAAATCCGCAAAAATCGATAAGACTGGCAACGAAAACGATAAGACTGACTTTTTTTTATGTGGTAGGTTTTGGAACTTGGTCGACGAGATGGAGCGGCAATGTCAAATGCACATGCATTACGTCCCGTCGCGATACTTGTTTTACTTGCTCAAGTCGTTGCTGGCTTTGCACGTGGCCCCATCCAAACTCATGGAGTACGGTACCTACCTCCTGCCAACTTAACTGTATTAAATCGCAATCGACTTGAAACGATGGAGTTTTGAGTCTGGCTGACGTTATATTCTTCGAAAACGAATACTACTTTGGTGTGGTGGAGTTTTGTTTTCAGAGTGTATTCGTTTTGACAGGAATTTGGCATCTCAAGTCACGTTTCGACTGCCCCAAGAGCGGTATTCCGTCGACAAAGTGGCGCATTTTCTGCATGGATTTGCCATCCTCTGTGCTGCGGTAAGACTTGTTATTACAGTGTTATAACCTCAACAATATATATATATATATATATATATCCAGCGATTTGGAATGCAATCATTCCGAATTATATCTTTCTACAGTATTACAACTGTAAACAATATATTAATATGTACTAGTGATTTGCAATGTAGTCATTTAAATATATATATATATATATATTTATTTACCTTGCAACGATACATACTTGTATTGTCCTTTCGGCCATAAATAGGGATTTGTATGTTGATTCGCCAAATCCATCGATCCATAATTTGTATTGAAATTTGTATGCAAAAAAATATACAACCCCTTCATGCTAATTGAAGTCACACACTAATTCGATGGTTGCAATACTTTAATTGGCCACTTGATTCGTGTTCTGTGTTTTGATTGGTCGAAGGATTGTGCGCCGATTTGGTGCTGCTCCTATTACTGAGCACTCCAAAATTGTTATAACCACGACATGTCCAAGTATATAATGTCCTTTTACCCAATATTTGGACTTTTGTGCTGATTCGCCAAATCTATCGATCGATTCGTTTTGCATGTAAAGATCGTCCAGTATCACACTAATTTCAATCACACACTAATTCAATGTTGAATTGGTCAAAGAGTTGACTTGATTGGCCACTTGATTCGTGTTGATGTTTTTGATTGGTCGATGGATTCTCTGCCGATTCGGTGCTGCTCATTCGAATCAGCACCCCACTTCAATCTCGAATCGACTTGACAATATCCAGGATGACCAGCATGTCTTGCTACGACCTTGTTTTCTATATATGGATATATATATATATTTATTTATATATATATATACTTCTACGTAGGACGAAAGTGCCAAATCGTGGATCGACCCGACGTTTCACCACGCGTGCTCGTATATGTTGACACAAAACCCGAGTCCAGAACTGCTGGCGATGGCGGCCTGGGCATGTGTAGTGGCCAAGGTACGTGTTATGTGTTGTCCTCTTTTTACTTATAAAAGATAAAAAAATAAAAATAAATACTTACACGACTATAACTTTTCCCCTAACATTGGACACGTTTGAGCTGGTTTGCCAATTCTATGGATTGTTTGTACGGAATGACTGGGTAGTTGTATGTACAGAATTGTCCTGTGGTGATGCCAATCACACGAATTAAAGTCATGTACACTAATTGAAGTCGTAACAAGGTAGTGGTAGGGGAACCATTCGATGGGAAGGATGAGTTCTTACTACATACACATTTGATTGGCTCAATATTACTTCTACCGAGTCTTTCATCTGTGCTGGTTTTTTATGTAGTACAATTGGCCCAACGCTTCCCAGTGTTTTGATTAATCAATCAGTGTATTATAGTTCGTATATTATCTTTTTTTATTTGGACTTACTTGCGAGCTAATTCGAGTTGTGTCAGATATTCGAAGCTAATTCTATGTACGATATACACAATTACATATGTACTTTTCGGTTGGACCAAGGTATGGTGATCGTTGATTGGTTCAAATTTATAAAGTAGATCAGTTGCCGATTTCATGAATTGATTCAACTGCAAGGTTTAAATTGGAACACAATATATACACTGTATGATGAGATATGATGTGCTTGACAAAATATCTGTTTTTCTCCAAATTGCCCAGTCCGAATTCAACGGAATACGGCAAACTCTTTCGTTGCAGTATAAGTCTATAAGTCTATTATAGTATATGTAGTATCTACGGTATACTCATGCAAAACATGGTTGGAGGTAGGTGCATCATATAGAGTTATTTCACGCGGCGCTGCAAGCTGCCAACGACCACCCAAACCCGGGCGTTGCCTTGTCCACACAATTGTATCAAGTGCATCTGGATGCTACGCTGTCCAATTTGCCTTGTCAACGTAAGCTTCAATGTTATTGTTTTGAAATCATACTTGGTTGGGAGGCTATTTCACTACCAAATAAGCCATGTTTATTGTCGGAAAAGGACGGATTGGTGTGGTTAGTTGTTCAGACGTTTGGATGAACATGGGATGTTTATGTACTTTTGTACCCTAACTTGGTTAGTTGTTCAGACATACTTATGTACTCTAACTTGGTTAGTTGTTCAGACATACTTATGTACCCTAACTTATGTTTCGGGTCTGGTAGATGTGCTGGCACCGTCGCGAGTGGAAGCGTTCAAGCAAGCGTTGGTGCGGCAGGTCCGATACTATAAACGATCTAGAGTTCACTGCTGCTGGAGGACGACTAGTGTTTTTTGTTTGGGCCTATGCTTGAAGGATATATATAGATATATATACGAAAATTATTTGGCTGAATGTTATTTGGCTGTGAATGAAGATTTTGTGGGTGATTTATATATATATATATATATATATACGAAAGTGATTTGGCTGAACGTTATTTGGCTGTGGATGAGGATTCTGTGGACAAATAATACGACTGATATTTGACTACGAATGAAGATGCTGTGGAGAATATATATATATATTTACATACGAATGTTATTTGGCTGATTGCTTGGGTATGAATGAAGATTTTGTGGAGAATATGTATATCTATCTATGCATATACGAACGTTATATCGGTGAATATTTCGGCTACGAATGAAGATTATATATCTTATATATATATATACGAATGGGATTTAGCTGTAGATGAAGATTCTGTGGATTATATATATATATATATATATATTGACGTGGATTTTAGCAACACGGAAATGTTTCGTCGACATTGCATGGCGTTGTGTCCAATACGCTGCTGCAAATGAACGTGCCGCATATCAACGAATACGTGATGGAACTTGGGTACTAGTATATTATATATATATCTTCATCGTTTTGGATATATATATATTCACAGTCTATCTTCTTGTACGATGTTGTAGGTATTCATTGGACATTGCGTTGGTGGACGACCGCATTGGCATTGAAGTGAACGGCCCGAGTCATTACCAGTTGCGCAGCAATCCGTCGGAACGGTAGGAGCAATTTCTTTCTCGTTTTAAAGCAATGTATCCGTCGTTTCTATTGAAAATATAATATATATTTCCAATAAAATAAAAAATATAATGTCGTCTTCACTCGTTGTTTGTAGGTATTTGTTGGGCGCGTCAATGTTAAAAATGAGGCATGTGCAGCGGGCAGGGTGGACATTGATTCAAGTACAATTCAATATATATATATATATATTACTGGTTTTATGGATATGATATTATCATGGACTAATATATGTGGATGATATTGTTAGGTCGCGTACGAAGACTTGAGTAAACTGCCAGCCGGAAAGCCGCGTCAAGAGTTTGTCAGTATGCTCTTGGAAGTGGCCATGGCGCACCGGGTCCAGTAGTATTACTATTAGTATTACTAGATCGGGAAGTTACGATACGACACAACCGGACACACATATACTACGTAGTACTTGAAGTAATAATGTACTACGTGGGTACTGATGATAAAAAGAAAATCGATGAGTTGACGGAAGGCTGGTTGTAGTGGTGTCCCCGTGTTTTATATATTAAACCAAAACAACAAGATTTATATATTGCCCCCATGTTGTTCGCAGTGAGCATGCATACTGCACTGTACATACTCGGCGATGATTATTTACTAAGTATTTAATACTAACGTTATACAAGCACCCGCCCAGCGTATTACTATGTACACTAAACAACTGTACATACATTAGCTAGTTCTCAAGACACTCTAAATTTCATTCGACAACTAAACTTCTAACTAAACGTATGTTATTGACCCTGCCCTCCTCTTTTGTGCGACACGGTGTACTAGCAAATCAGCACCCTAGAACTCCCACCACTAACATCCCTCCTTCACTCGACTTGTTTGCTTCGTCTCTTGCGCACTTGTCCCCCTTGACACTAATAATACCTCTATAGGATCATTTCACCATTCCCCCGCGTACAGTACAGTACGATGTTTGTTGCCGTTGCTTTGGAAAAAGCATAGTTTTCATACATGTATAGAGCATGACCATGATTGTCGGTATTATAAAACTATGACCAAAGTTGCCGGCCCCCTTTCGAATACTGTACAGGGAAGACATTATTGGCCCCATTCAGCCGTACTAGCAACTCAGCAGAAAAGAGTACGGGGCTAGGGCATGGCATCTGTCGAGAAGAGTAAGTCGTGGCAACTCCAAAGGACAAGCCCCGCTTAGATTGTAAGACAACCAGGAAACAATCGCCATCACTCCCGAGTGTGTTGCTGTGACATGCAATCACTGGTCAGCCACTCAATACAGTACCACTCGGAGTAGTATATTCTTGTTACTATTAGTCCTATTAACTGTAAAAAACTGTAGTACTGTTACAGTTAATGCATACTATTAATAGTTACCATTATTGTTTCGTTGTGTACTACATGTAGTACTACTACTCACTCTTGTGAAATGGGTTGCGGCAACTACAGTCATCATCAAAGCAAGTTCCGCAAGTGTGCTTCAACCAATATTGCAATTCCAACCTAAACCCCCAGTAACGTTAACAGGTAACGTACTACTCCAGAGTACTACGTAGTACTACTGTACTGGTAGTAACAAGTACACGTACAGTAGTTACTAGTAGACCTTGCTTGGTTGTTTGTGTGACTCTTTGGACTAAGGTGGATTTCATACCGCGCTATATAGTATGGGACGTACAGCGACAGTTACCCTGAATTCATCACAGTATGACGTTACGATTACACTTCGTCGTACTGTATCTATGTTAAGTCCAACCAAGCAGGAGTTACAGGTGTAGTATCGTCAAGATTAGCAATCACTGCGACCCCACGACATGCAACAATGCTGCTATGAATCCCCTTGTTCACAGTACCTTGAGCACAACAGCACCTGTTTAGACGAAACTTATGTGACCGCGTGCGGCCCTGGCACAATCAGTTTGTACTCGACATTTTTCCTATGTTTCATTGCTCAATTTTCAGGCTGTGTATATATTACCATGACTGGTAGTCCCAGTAGCAACCCCTCGATTATTCCAATGTGCCAATTCAATCGATGCCTCTCCCCTGCCATCCATCATGGCAAGTGCGACTACCACCGCATGCGAAGTGGGTGCATGGTGAAGCACTGCCCCAACCAAGTGTATGCCCGAAAGCTGTGCGTCAAGCACGGGGGCAAGCGGCAGTGCCAAGCCGACGGCTGCGATGCCAATGCACGAAGACACGGGTTCTGCTGCAAGCATGGCCAGAAACCAGCCAAGAAGCCCTGCCTCGTCGAAGGTTGTGTCAAATTTGCACATTCGCGGCGATTCTGCGCGGCCCACTGTGGCAGCCGTAGCCACACGTATAACGACATTTTCCTCGATCCGAGCACTGCTGCCGTGCTTAGCTCTACGCGTTGCAAAGTCCATGGCGACCACTGGAATGGGGATGCCGTACCTACCGGATTCGTTGCCATGTTGGCGGTGGACAATGTCGATTCGCATAGCTCTGTAGCTGACGAGGATGATGCATCGTTTGTGGGCGCGTGTTGGGGCGACGGGTTGGACAAGGGATGGCAAGTTGAAAGCGTCGACTTGACCTGTGAAGACGCGATGATTTTAGAGTTCTTATTAATGTGAATCGATTGTAATTGCATGCGCGTTTGGTACTCGGAACATGACACTGGGGTGGTAGGACTGACCACCTACTACCGCTAACTAGTTACAGTAATGATAGCACGAGTACATCACAACTAAGGGTAGTACGTACTAGGAACGTTACTCCGACGACGGCTGAATTTTTCTAGCTCGTCCAAGCTGAAGGTTTACACAAAAAGTTTACTACACCATTACCCGATCAAGTTGGACGTTTTTCCAATCAATGTCACTGCACCACATTGATTGTAACAAAAACTACATTGATCCGAACTATTGTGCATTCCAACCCTTGTCAAAAAAATATTTTATATCCATTGGAGAAAAAGTCCAACTTGATCGGGTAATAATGGAGTAACGTTAGTACTTACTATACGTAAAGTATTCCAATTCGTCCATCTGGTATTGATTGACTAGTAAAACGACTTCAACTCACGGTGCCGCGTTGGCATATATGTACACTGCACATTGATGCGTTTGGCGTAGCGTTGGTTCGTCATGGGGAAATTCCAAGCAATTGCTGTAACAGATTTAAGAGTTGATTGGCCCACAGCTTATCAAAGCGAGTTGGACGAAATACAGTAGTTTGGGCGACCTTGGAAATACCTACAGTATCCCTCGGAGTAACGTAACCAAATTCTATGACCAGCATTTGCTTCAAAGACCGACATTCCAGGTCGTCCGGTACACAGGGTAAGGGTTTTTGAACGTCGGCGTGTCAATAGAAAGTTACCTGCCGTTGCGACGAATGTTTCAACTCACTAGACGAACCGTCGAGCCCAACCACACTAGTAGCAACCAACACTCGACTTTTAGTGTGATTTCCAACAACACAGTCCAATCTTTGAAGAGTGGGATTACGTTCTCGGGGTATTTGTTGATGATTGCGTGGCGTTGAAGTCAGTAAATTTTCACCACGTCAAAGTGAAAGTGACATGGCTGACTACGGACAAGTACTAACGTTACCGTAGTATCATGACGACACTACCAACGCTCAAAACGACTGAATGGAGTAGGTTCAAGTCGATTCTTCGTGAGCGAAGGCGCCGTCGAAATCTACCTCGTTTTTGCCTAACTGGACTTTGTCCCCAACTTGGTTTTATGTCTACGCTTGCTCGCTAAACATGTCCGGTAAATCAGCCATTGAAATGCGTCCGACCCATTTGGGCTCCTACGGGGCAGGACTCGACGCAGCTCAAACATGTCTGTACGACTTCCATGTCCACCCATACCGCGGTCACCTGAACCTGTCTACCGGGTACGGAGGATACGAGCAGCGCGAGTTCGTCGTCCCAGCAGGTCATGCATCCAAATGTTACCAGTAGCCATTGCAAAGTAGCGGTGGCATGGCCCGTAAAGTCACGCAGGAATACAGTGTAGAATGCCGTTGCGTCGCTCGAAGCAAAGGGACTCTCATTCGGCGATTTCAGCAATGTAGATATATCAACATTGCATATATATGACATTTCGTAGAAGTTACTCCCTATATATATATATATATATATGCATGGATCGACGTGCTTGTAGTATTGGTGTTTTTTTCGCCCTTGGATTGACCAACTCTTGTGGTCTAATCGTCGAATAACTGTGTTAGATGTATTAATAAATGTAAATGTTGCAATCTAAAGTGTTGCATTGTATGGTCTTGTGCACAAAGTACTCCTTTGGCAATTATGCACATATATATATAAGAATATACTAGTATATATCACCATCCTTAGCTTGAACGTCGTACGTTCAACTTTGACGTCTACGTGCCGCCATCGTTTTCGTCCGACAGCCCGTTTCATTATTGTTCATCAATTCCCGTTCAAATTGCCACGGACCAGCGGTCGTTGACTGCGCGAGTGACGGACGTTGGCACCAAGGTAAATAGACAAGTTGCTAGGATATATTTCAATAACTTGCGAGAGTAAGTCCAATCCTCCTGCCCGAACTGAATAACGTTACGATGACAAGTACTATAAAACATGGATACACACTAGTACGACGTCAAGAAAGTCTCTCATACTAAATGGTATAAGATATATATATATTGTATCCATGCAGACTGTAAAATACAAGGGATAGACATAACGTGGACGTTCGCAAAACCCTATGGCCGTGTCACTAGCCTCGCTCGTTTGATGACCATGTACATTATTTGAGTACGATTGGACATGAGACGTGGATTAGAACAATTGCGGAACCGCGCCGGTGCCGCCGTGCATGTCGTGTGCATTCCTACTACGGGTCTTGGTATCATCGAAAGGCACGTCGGCTCGGCAAAGCGGACACGCCCATTGATCTCGATGCAAACCACCCGGTCACACACTCGTGGCAAATCATGTGGCAAGCCTCACGGGCCACTGCGTGGCGCCGCGGCAGATGCAGTAGTCTTACTTGGTCCAAGCCGCTGGGACTCACACCACGGCTACACACACCGCTGACACCACATCGCACACAATATCTTAGATTTAGTAGACCTAAACGAGGAGTACAACGTCAAAGCAAAACCAAGCATATATTGTTGTCAGTTTGTGTGGGTGGAGCTCGTGGTGTTGGTTCGGTGCGATCGGACTCATAGTGTTCTTTGATGTTTGACGACAACTCATACACAACTACATCTATTTTTAGGGTTGTAACCGGTCGATTCTCCGTTCCGTGAACGACGTCGCATCCAATGCCCTAATCTATTTTTAGGTATCTGACCTGAATCTGGAACGACGCCGTGTCTCATCCGATGCTTATAACATGCTGCAGCAGTGCGTACCACACTTCAGAGCTACAACAACCTGGTCACCGTCGAGCCCACTCGAGTGAGTCGTGTCGACCCGTAAACATGCATATCGTGTTACATAGTTGATGCGCTCCTTTTTTTTCTTTGTCACAGCAACACCAAGAGGTACTCGTCCCCGTCCTCGAATATACTGTAGTCGTTCATTCGTCTCACGACGGTGGCCCGACTACAAGAAGCCCCGTCGTCAATCCTGCACTGGCCGTGGGTGGTTGTGGTACTGGATGTGTTCTGGCAGATTCGGGGATCATTTCCGGCCTTCAGCAGGTGTACGGTTTCTGCTGGACGACTGCGGCTGAATCCAAATATCTCCATCGCCCACACAGACGTGGATGGAAGTCCACGACTCGAGGCGACGACAGATCGTTGCAACATGGGAATGCGGGAACGTCCGATGATGTCGTTTCCTACTCTGACGAGTCGTCAGAGTAGGTCCTTTCGTCAGTGACGACAGGACCACCCCCTCGAACCATCATCCCCACCACGGGTTCACTCGACCTGCGTGCGAGATGTGTCATTGAAAAGTCCAACTTTGTGTCGCTGTATCGTCGCGCACTCGATCGCCTACGTGTGGACATGTGACGCCTATCTTTGCGGCAGCTTCGACGTACGTACCTTCGAAGATGGATGTCTCCGTGCCGCCTGGAACGGGAGTGACCCTTGGCTTGCTGAGATTTCTTGGATGGATCCAAGAGGTCCATTTCTGATTCGCTGGAGTGTCCAAGCTCAACCAATCAAAACGATGAATCCATCGATTTCGCATTGGCATCTCTCATGAATTGACGCCGTCAGCAACACAGCCCGTCCTCGCCGCGTTGCGGTCGTGGGGCTGGCTGGCCAACGACACGCTGCCAGCGAGTATGGAGCACATGAACCTCGTGTTTGTGTGCTACTACGACGCGGATTACCTCCACGCCCACACGCGTCAGGTGGACTACACCAAGTGCGTCGGGCTCGGCGTGGCATCGTCGTACCTGGACGAATCATTCACACGACAGGAGTTGTTGCTCGGGTGTGTCCCTTGGAAAGGCATTGACGAGGGGTCCACCAGCACCTGCAGCAGCACCGTGCCGCTCACGCTCGCGACCGTCGCGTGGGACATGAGTCGATGTCAAAGGTCTGGTGGGCCAGTCGCCCATCTCGGATGTGCCGCTGACCAGCATCCTCGTGGCGTACAAGATGTCGCGCGGCCGTGCCGACTTTGCCGGCCAAATCCAGCGCGATTTGGTCTCCCTGTCGCCGCAGCATGCCGACATCTTGTTTACCCCAGATGCAGCGTCATTCCGCGACGTGGGGCTACTTTTTGACGTGCAAGTGTCCAAGGAGTTGGCTCAGTTTGGCATCCACGTATCGGATCGAACCGACACACCCGCCATGACGTTCCTCGTCGGCCATTCCGACGAAATCATCTTTGACTGCGACGCCAAGATGTATCACACTGTGCATGAGTACATTGCCACTAGAGTGGCGTCGGCAGAGGTGAAGCGAAAGGACGTGCTGTCGGCAGAGGCCGTGGCCGAGCTACAGACGGCAGCAGTCACAATCGCCGAGGACATTTTACAGTCGATGCGAGCCCCTGAAGTCAATTATCTGTGGGAAGTGCAGCCGACCAAGTGAAAAGCCGATGCCACCGAACGCATTGAAGCTGTACGTGATGATGTTTGTCGTGTAGTGTAGGGACAGTGTAGGGATGATGACAAGGAGTACGACGAGGGGGATGATGGTGGTGGTGGGTAGGTGTATGCCAAGTATGGCCTGTCGGAGCGATGCTACCGCCTCGCCTGTGGAAAGCGCAAAGGACATGTAGATGAGCAGACCCAGTTGCCTGCGACACTGCTCAAATGCTCCAGATGTAAAACGGCCACGTACTGCTCGGTGCCGTGCCAGTCTGTGGACTGGAAAGCACGACACAAGTGGTTGTGTCGTCCTGTTGGTGGAGGAAAAATCTAGTGCGAAACCAAGCGCGAAATAACACAGCTAGTTTTGAACCATGCATTATGATGAAAACTACTACTTCGAAGTACGTAGTACGATTTCTTATGGTGGTCATACGGTTGGACTAATATACTTTACTACCTCTGTCCAAAGTGATTGCACGAATGGACATTTCAGGTGTGAAATTAGGGTACTCTCACAAATTAGGAGTACTCTTGAATACAAAATTTCAAATAGAATCCAATTTGAGCCCCAAGGGTCCTAAATAGGAATGACAGCTGATTTATCCACGAAAACAACGGGAATGATGATCATTTTTGACTGTGCGCACGTATAATTTTTGTAAATTTATAATTGTAAATAATTCATTTATACAGGTATCGAGTGTATTTGTGGTATAGTGTCGGTGCAATAAACTGTATAATATAATAAATTGTACCGTAAACTTACACTCGTGTAATCACTTTCGGAGGGCATTGGAGTTTGGCCTACTGTACGTACGTATTCGTTCACACAGAGACCAAACCCAATTGAATAGGCCAAAGTAAAACTCGTCATCTTATGATCTCTATTTGTTGTTTGCTACACAAACTTCCGAATTCGCCTCATTGGCTTTCCCGATTCCGCAGATAATCATGTAACCAATGAGCGACAAGTATTGTCAGAGTGACCAATGGGAGCGATTCGTGATCCGAGTTCTGAGTAATATTCTAGTTAATTATTCCACGCTACATGTGTAGTAGTACTACTACGTATTATAGTACTACTAGTTACTAATACATGTACCACGCAAGCTCATCGAACCACGGTTGACGCACAAATATAAAGTCATCCAATAGTATTTATTATCGTATGGGGTAGTTAGTCCTAGTACTACTACTAGTATGACGAGCCTCCATAAACAACTAGTAACTCGTTAGTTTTTGACGCTAGGATGCAACTTTTGGTACAGTCCAAGTGCCCACGTGGGAAAGATGTTGCGGTAGTTGGCATATGTGATGCCGCACGTCCGGTTGAACACGCCGCTCACTCGCTCCTGGGCCCAGTCCCCCGACGGCAATTGCTTGGCGACCAAAAACTAGCAAACCAAACAATATATCATTATTTCATTATATATATATATATATATTATATATATATATATATATATATTATATATATCTAGACATACCTCGATGCCCTTTTGCACGGCAGCCCATTCCTTTGCATATACCTCCTCTGGGTCACTTGCGCCTTCAATCCCTTTCATGATGCCTACTCGAAAGGTATTAATACTATTCTAAACCACACAAAATGATCATTTTACAAGTAAACAACCATGAATTTTATATAAAACACACCAAGGTATTAAATATATCGATAGAATCCAAACAAGAATTGCTTAGCAACGTACCAAGCAACGCCCACGCCGTGTTGACCACTTGACTCGTGGATTCCTCCAAGTACCGACGAGTGGAGCATGAGAAGAAGCTCTCGCTCCATCCGCCGTCTTCGCGCTGCTTTTTCAGCAAAAATGCCACCGCATCCTTCACATCTTCGTCCGTGTCGGTCGCCCCCGCCGCGCGCATGCTATAGCATCGACAAAAATCAAAATAAATATTATATAATATTCGACTTTTGCCTAATAATAGCATCGACGAAAATCAAATAAATATTATATAATATTCTACAACAAATATATCCATATTCAACCAATAATTGAAATATCTCAACTAGTTCAACGTGGCTTGAGGAGACAATCCAAAAACAAGCAACCGACCCTTCGCACCAAAAGTTTACTAGTACTACTACTAGTTAGTAGTAGTCCTCCCAATTCCCGTCTAAAGTCAACACGCTTCATACTTTCATCCATCACCACCACTAGTAGTAGTACTACTACTACTACTACAGCCGTCACGGAATATTCTCCAAATACATACCTTGCCGACATAAAATAAATATGAAGACATCACGAGGCCTAGCCAAACCCATACTACTACTACTACTAGTAGTACCCGCTGTATGTATACAAACATGAAAAGCCCGTCGTATATATATATATATATATATATATATATATATATATATATATATATATGAATGGTAAAACATATATATATATATATATCCCAACAAGAAAGCCATATATATATATATCCCAACAAAAGCCCGTCGATGTATATATATATATATATTTATGAATGGTAAAACATATATATATTTCCGAACAAGAATTCATTCGTGTATAGATCAAATATAAAGTTACAAGTCGTACGTACCCCTTGATTGCAAACAGCGTTCCGTACGTGTGGCAGACGCCCCACTTGCCAAAGAAGCTGCCGTCCTGGTACTGCAGGGATCGAATGAACGTGTCGGCTTTGGCGGTGGCGGCGCTGATGGCGTGGGGGCGGTAGGTCGGATGAGCCGCTTGAAACGCCTGGAGTGCCGAGATGGACGCCGACGAGCACTCGACGTACGAGTAATCGTGCATAATCGCCCCAAATACCACTGCCGGGTTCAGGTACTCATACCAGTCAAATCCACGGCTTCGCTCGTACGGGGGAAACCCCCCTAGAAAAAACAGAGGTAAGATATAAGAGATATATATCAAAGGGATTGAGATAGAGATATCAAGGGATTTAGATAGATAGAAAGGGATATCTATATATATATATCCCTTTCTATTATAGGGATTTAGATAGATAGAAAGGGATATATATATATCCCTTGATATATATATATATATACGCTTGAGATCGACAGGAATATGCAATCGAGTAGATGCAAAAGAACAACGTCTGTGTCGAAAAAAAACACGAGACAAGAAAAGGACAAATTCATCTGATTTAGATATATATATATGATAGGAGAATTTCATATCAACATGAAAGAGCTACCCCAAAACGTAGCAAAACTTATATATATATGTACCGTCCGTGTTTTGCAGGGCCAGGATAAAGTCGATAGCATCTTTCAGGCGCTGCTCTGGGAAGGCCGGGAGCTTCGCGTCTTGTTGGAGCAGCAGAAGCGCCTTCACAGCTTCCGCCGTACAGTCTGACACGGGATATCCATTGGACGCAATACCAAATCCCCATCCACCCTTTTGAATGCTATAACATAACATTGATAAATATATATATATATGTTGCCAAAGCATACACGAAACATACATAGATATATAGAATATATAGTTCTAAAACGGTATAAACAGTATATCTATAAAAACCTCATTCGAGTCAATTTGCAAACATGCCATAACCAAGGATCATTTGTTGACGATGATCGAGAGTATCTCAATGTAGAGCTCGTCGACAACACAATCTCGATATATATATATATATATATATATTGCAGAATAATCACCATCTATCTTCACATTCTAACAAGTGCCATCCATCCCAACACATATATATACATGTATAAAATCACCCATCCTCCATAATTATACATCCTTGTAAACCTCAACTAAACGACACACATAGCATCATACCCATCCAAACCAATAAATTGAGTATTTCATCACATATCATATACCGGCGCCACCACTTGGGTCCATCATCAACATCGTGGACGTTCTGCGCTTCCTTGAGAAACGACTGCGCCTTGACGAACGTCGGCTTGAACGAGGCGTCGGTGGCCACGCCGGCATCCACAAACGCCTGGACAGCAAAGCTAGCATCCCACGTCTGGGAGCCAACGTACCCCTGCATCTTGACTCCGTCTTCAGCCACCCTAGACAATATTTACACTCTGTCACACACCTCTCTCTCTATATATATATATATATATATATATATATTGAAATGAGAAATAGAAGCAACGAATAGCTTGTACAAACGACGAAAGGAATAATACACCACACAATAATATAGGTAAAACAAATGTTGGACGTTTCACCAACGTGGGGAATGGTCCAACTGAATCGAGCAAAGAGGTATGATTGGCTAAAAGAAACACAACACGCTGCCTTTTGAGCTTGTTGTCCACAATCAAAAAACTGAAAACTGGCCAACCAAATGCTGACATCCGTATCCATATATATATAAATCATCATAAATCGATGCTTAATACACATTCTAGTGTTTCGTCTAAACTGGAAGACTGAATAAATACATGTATAGAAGCATCCACAGACGTATTGAGCCAATCACATTGCAGGAAATCATCATTAACCTCGAATTAGTGTGATACCTAAATTAGTGTGATTGGTTGTGTCCCCACACGACAACTGTTTTATATACAAAATTCAGTATTGTCAAATCGGAGAGTTTGGGTGCTGGTCAATCGAATGCGCAACCCCAAATCGACGAAACAGTATCGAAAATTATCGACCAATCCAAATCCAAAACACAAATCCAGTAGCCAATCAAATTCTCGCTTCACCCAATGCACATCGAATTAGTGTGAGTGACTTTTAGTCGGGTGAAACTGGTCCATTTTACATTTAAAAAAGTCCGTACAAAACAATGAACAATATGTTTGTCGTGTGAAAACTGTTTAGTTTTACATTCAAAAATACAACAAATCGATCGATCAATATTGTCGATTTGATACAAATTTGGGGAGGGGGTGCAATCGAATCGCGCCGATGAAACCGATCCACAATCGATCTGATTGGTTGTTGAATTTCATTGAGAAGGTTTTGATTGGCTAATAATTTCGAGCTCTTCTGAAGTAGCCAATCAAATCGATTTAACTTCCAACGAGAAACCACACCAAAACACAATGAAACTTCACTCGAAAGTAGAATATCGATTTGGCGAAATAATCAGCCCCATAAAGTCCAATCCTTTAGCGGAAATCGACATAATATTGTTATGTAGAAAAAACACATAATATTGTTATGTGTTTCTTCTAAACTGGAGCGACATGGAGAATGGATGAATCGACACAACCAAATAAAATGTACAGAACGAATCGGCAGATGGATTTAGCCAATCAGATTGCAGGAAATAACCATCATCAACATTAAATTAGTACGTGACTTTTAGTCGTGTGAAACTGGTCCTATTTTTACATTGCAAAAGGCAACCAAAAGGCAACCAATATAGATTCTCGATATCGATTTGGCGAAATAATAAAAATCAGTTTCCCATCCTTTAGCGTAAATGCACACAATCATACCAGAGGTAGTCTTCAATGCGCTGGGTATGCTGCTTGAACTCGGTCGAGTTTGGATTTACCACCCACGCCACGAGCATATTGAGCGATTTATTCACTGGTCCAATGTTGCAAAAGTTGGTTTCTTTGTCATCCGCTTGAATAAAGTCGAGGGCGAACTGAAGCCCCCGTTTGCGGTACGGCAGCAACGTCGGGAGCAACTCGTACCATGACAAGAGGTAGTTGATCGTCCGGATAATCGGCGACGGCGCGTGGTATTCGTCGAGCTTTGAGTACGCGCCGCGGGCCTTTCGCCAGCTCACCGACTTGTACGGTGTCGCATAAATCTCGCCGCGAATGGCCACGATCAGCGGCGTCTCAGCCGCTTGGAATCGGATGCCGTACAGATAACTCATGGGCAGGTACACCATGCGACAGTGTACCCACGTCCGACCAGGGTGAAACGGAAGCCACCGCGGCAGCAACCACATCTCAGGCGGCAGCGAGTCGACTCCGCGCCAGTCGTACACGTTCAAGAGAGCCAGCCAAACCTTTCCCCATGATGGCACCAGTGTGGCGCCGCCGTGATGCAGGATGAAAGTCCGCGCGTCCACACATACATCGTCGGTCGGTGGCACCCCCAGCAGCCGCAAACTTACGTAGTTGAGCACTGTGCCAAACATAGAAGAGCCTTCCTCAATATGGAGACCCCATCCGCCGTCGTACTGCTGCTGGTTGCGCAGATACACGATAATGCCGTCTACGATGGACTGACCCAAGTCGTGCCCCGTGATGTAGCAGGTAATCACAAGCCCTAGACATACATGTATAGATGAAATGGGTGGGATCGCAAACAAATTCGAAATACATATAGAGGTTTTAGGCAAGGGGATATTGGTTTATGATAGATCGATTTTCTAGTTTTATGGAGGATGTACATGTAAACCAAGTATTGTGATTCGAGTACGAAGACGCGGAATGTATATTTTGTTTAATGCAAATATATATATATATATATAAATCTGTATTTTTTTATAGATACTGAAGAGGGGAAACATGACGAGACGAACGAAATAGATTAGTTTTGCAATGAGACTTCCTTCCGACTGTATATATGAATATATATTTCTCCAGGAATACGTTACAAGGAATGAATATTTATTCCTGGACTCGAATAAAGTTACACGTAATATCTTCTTTTCTGGACTAAAAGACTATAAATATATACGCTTCGGATATAGTTGAATACAGAATTCGAGTGGAAAAAGAAAAGGGACAAAATATCGTTAAGAACATCTATATGGAATAGGAACTTTCCCCGCTATAACTTTCAACTGGACATACATTGTCCAAGTCATATACGTAGTTCCGTGCCACGATACATGATTGGTCGAAAACAATCACTCTGAAATTTTCAGCCAATCAGATGCAATTTTTGACAGGTAACTGGTTAAAATCCAATTGGCTCGGAACTGTTTCAGCCTATAATTATTTATTTCCACTCGTTTAATTCACTTTTCATCAACATTGATACGAATTTCAAGATGATTTTAACTCCAACGAACTGAATTAATTCTCCTCTTTAAGAAACACTAATAAAATAGAAATTTGGAATAAAGGAACTCCTCCATCGAAAGGTCCCAAATAGTGTTACGGAACCCTGCCCATACGTATATAAACAATATGTTTCCATTTTTTGATTTTATATAGATATATATATATTTCAGACCATGGTTTAGTACCTGGGAGGAGAAACATAGGTCCACCATAGTCGCCTTGCCACGACCCGTCTTCACTCTACCGCAAAGTTCCCAGTGAATTGAAACACGATGAAAAACGTACTTGCAGCAGCTTGAAGTATTCGAGCGCTTGGCGCAGTGCCTTGTCGATCTTGCCGCCATTGCCGCCGGTAGGCACTTTTTTGCCGTCGAGCAGCAACTTTCGGAGCAACTTGTCGCCGGCGTTCGGGTTTTCGGCAGCGGAGAATGCCGGCAGTTCGACCACGTCGCCCTGGGGACGCCACACTTGGCGCCCGGTTACGTTGCCGGACACAGGGGTCTTGCCATCGGGGCCTGTGTTGCTCCCCACCACAATTTTCTTCACACGAGACATTGCATAAGCATACATCGACAAGTCCATGGCGGGATCACGTTGATGGGGGACACGTACCAAGTCCGTGGCAAACACATGGGAGCGCGCTTGGAACCGAGGCTTCTTCACTTGGCCCTACACAACGCGCGTGAGCACCGAGTCATGGTCGCAAGGTTCGACCTACCAAGCCCAACACAGGGTCCGTCGTCGGAAGCAACTTGTACAAGAAGACCGAGATCGCAACGGTGCCAAACACCCTAGGGTCGAAGAACCCCTCCGCCAGCCACTGCAGCACCGGCAGCACCACGTGCAGCGCTTCTTCACTCATAGACAAGACACCCGCCCGTCACACTCAATGGAGAAATGATGTCGCGTCACCCATCCATCGTGGCAGGACCGGATACCAGACAAACTTATCCGGAATTTTCCACGTCTATTTTGGCCCGATACGGATGGCAACCTAGTTTGGTATCCGGATTTATTGCAGATAACCTCAGTGACATATTCCAAATACATTAACGTTAGTTACTCTACGTTGGAACTTCAGCACGTGTATTGCGTATTATCAATTTATATCACCCCAATCATCGAATATATCCCAATGCATCCACAATATATTTGTTCACGTAATCAATCATGTTAACCACCCACCAGCTAACATACCCGTAGCCTGGCCCTCCCCCCGGCGACTTCGTCTCCCAACCCCGTTAGTTAGCGCTCGTTTCGCATACGTGTGATGTTTTGCCCGAGGTTTGCGGTGTGCTGTGCATCCCAAAATTGCATTCAACACATCCATTATCCCAGTTTATCCCAAAATGAATTATCTTAACCTCACTATCCACCTGGCTTGCCCCAGTGGGTGCAGATCTAAAGTACTTAGTATGACATGTTAAAACGTAAAAAATAATTTAGTTTCAAAGTGATGGATTTATGTGCCACACTAATTCTTTGAGTACATGTATTTTCATGTGTTTTTGAAAAGGCTACAGTACACTATTCATTTATCCTGTATGTAATGTTACTGGAAGGCTACACTATTCAGCGTTTCAGCAATAGGGTATGTTGTTAGACTGTAGTTACGAAACTAGTACTAACATTAGTAGCAATAAGCTCTAGTACTACCGGTAGTACTGTAGTAGGAATCAACTAGTACTGAAAAAAGAAGCTGCATCACTACTATTCCAACTGCACACGTCATATGACCTTGGGTAAAATCTGAGCTCCTGTTCCATACTAAGGTAACGCATCGAATTCGCGAAGACTTTTTGCGTTGTGGTATGCCTAATTTTTGACGCAACAAATCTCTGGAAATCCTTGGAATTTCGTAAATCTGAAGGCATATGAGGAATATATAATTCGAGCACTATTTTATAATTCCTTTCTGATCATAAAACAACTGAATACGTTGTTTGAATAGGATTATAAGGAGCAGTCGTAAACGTCGGAGTGAAAGTTTGTGATTTTCTATTTCTCGGACAGTGATTTTATCTTGATTTCTGTATTGTGGAATAAAAATATGCACTATTTATGTTTATTTTATTGCAGTCCGAGAAATACCTAATAGATATCTGGGAAATAAAGTGAGAATGATAGTCAATTTTCACTGCATAACACGTAAAGTTTTTATAATCTAATATTTGAGCATTGAGATGATTATCGGATATTTATAGTGTATTTGAAGTAATTTTCCCCCAAACCTGTATAAACCGATAAAGTGTACCGTAAAATGGCATTGAGGCAAGCAATTCCGGACAGAGGTAGTATCAATGACGACAGTCAGGTATGACATATAAAAAACAAACGTCTAGAACACCGTTCAAAACTGTGTGTTGGAAACGTTAAAAAATGTGTTTGAGACGTTCGTTTTCTTGGCGAAGGCGGTCGTTTTCGGCGAGGAGGTGGGCCATTTGCACCTTGATCTCGTGCATGGCGGCGGCGACTTCGGTCTACAATGTGATCGTTTCAAACACGTTTCAAACATGTTTCAAACGTGCGTACTTGTTGCGCTTGATGTTGGCGCAACACTTCTAAATGCACCAGCTGAATCTCCTCCGACAACCCGTCGCGCAAGGCTTGCAATTCGTGCCGCAGCCACGTCGTTGGTATATTTTCACCCGACGACGACAAATCTCCCTAAAAAACAATTTAAAACTATATATATATATATAAAGGACGTTTTGTACCTCGGTAGGGTAGGGTGGAGGGCTTGAAGTCGCTGCAGCTTGTTCTGGTCGTACAGTAGATGGAGAAGGGCGGATATCAGCGGCACTGCTGCGATGTGGTTCAGAAGAGAGTTTGAGTCCAGTGTCATCCCTGCTGTTGTTGGATGGCGGCGGGACCAGATTTAAAAGAGACGTTTGCAACGTTTGCATATGAAACGATTGAGATTTTTTCATGGGCGACGATAGCAGCGATAGGTCCTTCAACTGTCGAAAGCAGTGGAAAATAAGACGACGATAGACACCCACAAGGACATGAAACCTCGTCCATACTACTACTAGTAGACTGGATGGACTTCTACTACTAGTAGAAAAAAAGATGCACTAGAAGTACCCGATCTTGGCTAAATTGAACCCATAGAACGCCTCCATTGGAAGCCGCTGAACTTGGATTTTGGTGGGGCTGCTGGTCTCTGCATGGTTCGACAATCGACAACGGTTTCGTCGCGCCTCGTAGGTCGTACAACAGGACATGGCCTACGTCGTACAGTTTGGTTTCAAATATAAAACACGCGTTTCAAACGCATACAAAACACGACGAAAACGTCATACACGTGAAGTCGTGTCCGTTTCAAACGTGTTTCAAACGAATACAAAACACCAGGAGATACTGTACACTATACATTGTCACATACAAAACGGGTTGAAAACGCAAACGTCGTACAGTTGATGTCATACAAACTCCAAATCAAAAGAACCAACTATATATATAGTGGGTAAATAAATAAATATAATTATTTATTTATTTACCCACAAGAGTAGTATTGTCAAATCCGTTCCAATTTGGACGTTCCGAGTAAAATCGAATGAGTTTGCCAAATGGATTGGACAATATCCTAGCCAATCACATTGCACGAATGAGAAATTCCATCCAATCATCGGTTAGAATAGTTTGGCCTGGTCAACATGTTCATCTTCAAATGTGTATATCATACATTGAATAAGCTTAACATCAGAGTCAAATCGATTCTCGAGTCCCCTGCCAAGGCCAAATTAAAAGATAATATACCGGTAGAAGTGCCGGTCGCGATGAGTTGTCCGTTTGTGTGCATCGACATGGTGGTCACAGGGTATGGTGATTCTAGGCAATTGATTTCCCTAATCATATATACTCAAGTTGAAGCCACGATTGTACGACCTCGATCGAACAAGGGCCATTTGGCATTGTTCGAAACGCAGTTTAAAACTGTACTTTTGAAGGCCCAAATCGCTAAACACGATTCGCTTGTCCAATCCGCCCGTCGCGACCAAATGTTTGTGCACGGGCGAAAACGCAACGCACGTCGCCGGTGCCCAATGCTATCCATATAGAAAATATTTTTAAATATATATATATATATATATATATATATCGACGAAACACGAATATATATATATACAAATCTAGGTACCAGCCGCGGGAAATTGGACACGAGCGACGCGGTTGCCACGTCCCAGAGGCACAGTGTCCCAGATGATTGCACCGTTCCGAGCTTGTTGCGAACAAAAGGATGGGAAGACGACTGCACTGCTTGGATGGCACTGGCCTACGACGATGGACAATCATATATAAAAAATATATATTATCCATATCATATGGACGATGAAGTCGTCGTGTTGAGAGCATTCAGGGAATATATTTATAGAAATGGGCAAAGAATAAAACTGCACGAGATAAATGAATGTGTGACCTTCATGGCCCAAAGAAGACGATGATGAAATAGTGGATACGCAAACGACTTTATATATATAATATATACGTGGGTTTGGAATATATGAAAAATATTATGAAAAGAGTGCAAACTTCAAGAAATCTGTCATTGCAGATTTATATATGTATATATAGTACAGTATATTATAAATAGAACGAAGAAAGGCTAGCATATAGATGAGATAAACCATAGTACGTCGTCACGATCGCGGCAGATGCCAGCGGCGGTGCCTTGCTGGGCGTGGTAGAGGTAGATGTCACCGCTACACGATAAATGGAGTCCATATCATCATCATCGTCATGAAGGAGGATACCTATCGCAGCCGGCAACAATGAATTCGTCGGTTTGGCCTGTGAATGTGACACTGCGGATGGCGCTATTGCAGGCTGGAAACGAGTGTTTGAGGTGTTGGCGCTTCAGGTCCCATACCTACGAGGAAAGGCGCGCCATCAAGCAACTAAGTCGAGGGAGTGGGGGGCACGTGAGATCGTACTCGAACAGTGCGGTCAGTGCCTCCACTGATGAGGTATCTAGATCCGGCACTCAGATGCAGACTGTTCACGCGCTGCAACACACACAACGTCAATGCTGCTTCCGTCCAAATGTCCATGGAGTAGGAAGGAGACAGATGTACCATGTCTGCGCTGCTGGATCCTTCCTGTAGATTGCACACAGTTGCATCGCGTTGCCTGGCCAACGTGTTGATCGATATGAGGCCGTTCGCAAACGAGTTGACGAGGATGCGATCTACGTCGTCGTGTTGTCATGATACTGGCCCCAGCACACGGGTGGTCGTACTGTTGTGGTTCCATACTGCGCATGTCGCTTCGGTTTCGATGGCACTGCTGATTGTTCGACCTTCGCGTAACGTGCCTCCGTCCACGTCGTATACATGGACCGCGTTGCCGCAGGCCGCCGCAACGAACATCAGACTTGACAATCCGGATACGCTGGTTCTAATTATGCGGATACTTGTTGTTGCCAATCCGGATGTCATCAGCACAGCAATTATGCGGATATTTGGAGTTGACCGTTTCACTGGACAGACTTTTGAGTCGTGTTATATTGGTGTGCAGATCTGACGCAGAGCTTTCGTACGAACGATTGTGACCACACATTTGAAGAGCTCTGCCTCCGATGGATGTGTGGTCTGGACGAACCCGTTAACAGTTAACTCTCCACCCAGAATATGACTTGAATATTCTGAATGCACTCTCTTGTACTTACGTACATTGTATACCTTTGGCGACAAGCAAACACCTCAACACATCGTACACAACCACAACACTTTATATATATATACATCTTTTAACACACTTGGGCGAGAGTTGTAGAACTAGTAGTACTCATGTAGCAGAACTATCCCTTTCGGCTGGCCGCGATGGGGCACTTGCCCGTCTTGGCGTCGAGCACGCCGTTGCCCCCTGCAATGCGCAAACATCTCGTGGAGGGGTAGATGGCCATGATGCTGGACGTAAGAGACACGGAGAGGCACACGACAAACACAAAGATCAAGATGCCCCCGGCCAACTTGCTCGTGCCGCCCTTCTTCTTGAGCTCTTGCATGGGGCCTCTCTGCGGAGGCAGCATGAACAGCCACACCAACGCGAAGAGGCGGCACCCGTACGAAATGAAGTACGTGTACGTGACGTCCCACCGCACTTCGATCGAGTCCTCGCGCAAGTCGTTCTGGGTCACCCTGAAGTACGAGTTGATGTACCGCGTGAGCATGCCAGAGAACGGCGACGCCAAGTTGGACACGGTCGTGACCAAGCCAAACGTGGCCCCTTCGTTGCCCACGTCGGCGATCTCGACGGCGCAGAACGTGGACACGACAAAGCGGACGCCCTGCGGGATCTGCTCGGACAAGGCCACGCCCGTGTAGAACCACTGGTTGCGCAAGACATTCCAGATCGTGAGGAACGTCGTGATCGAGTCCAGGGCGAGCACGGACACGGACGCAATCGCAATCGACCAGCGCCAGTTCCAGTGCAACCCCCACTTGGCCACGACGGCCATGATGCCGGCAAAGATGCCGCTCGCAATGATCCCGGTCAACGAACTGTTGAGCGGCTCGACTTTGGCCCATGTGCTGGCCATGGGCGAGTCCGCTGTGGAGCTGATGTTGCGAAACACTTGGCTGATGAACCGGAACGCGCAGATCTGCCACATCACACGCTTCTGCAGCAGCACCCAGAACCCCGACGCCCACACCCGGAATGGAATCGGCGGCGTCTTCTTCTCTTCCACAATGAAGATCGTCGACAGCACCACGAGCACGCAAGGCGCCAAGCAGATCCCATATGGCACATTAGGCGCCATCGAAAACGAAAACGACCCGAGGTAGTTGGCGCCGTTCAAGCCAAACCCAATCACCACTTCGGACAAAATGCCAAAGATCGTGCGCACCGTGTAAATACCCGTCAAGACACGGCCGCGGATGGCCAGTGGTTCGCGCTGCGAGTACTCGGTCACCATCGCATCCGAAGCACACACGGCCGTGACGTACCCCAACGACACGATCATGGACAGCATGATGAACTTGGTGCCCTGGTCCGGAGCGCCCAAGTTGAACAACTCCTTCTCCTTTTCCGACGCACGCGAGTAGACGCGGGAGCACGCCGGCGAGTTCATCGCCTTGGCCTTGACGCGGTCGCAGTACGGGTCCCCCAACGACGAAAACGTCATCACAGCCAAGCAGATCATGGTCACGGTCCACCCAATCAACATCCACGACTTGCGGCGGTAGCCAAAGATGGGAAAGCAGTCAGAGAACATCCCCATAAACACCTTGAACGACCAGCCCATGGTCACCAACTGACCGTACGCCGACGTCTGGTACCCCTCCAAGTTGAGGTACACGTTGAAAATCGGGTAGTTGAGCGACGGAATCATGCCGAGGATCACCCCCACGGCCGCGTACTGCGAGAACAACCCAAACGCTTCTCTGGAAAACAGGTTCAGGGCCCCGCCTGCCACCAGTGCGCCATCTTCGAGCTCACCGGGGGTCTTGATGGCAGCAAAGTCGCCGCCGTCCTTGTCGTCCTGGCCTTTGGTCGCCGACTGAATGTACGACACCCGCTCTTCCAAGTCCACGGCTGTTCGCAGCATGCTGGTCGAGGCGCACAATGAAGAATGAACCAACGGATTCTGGCAATCGATTAGTCGTCTTCAAGGTTTTTGGCTTCTCTTCTACTATGTCGTATGGCCTCGAGGGTTGTGGGCCGTACGTTCGTGTCACACCGTCTGGTCGTGCTATTCTCCTTGGATGAAAATCGCATGAAACTCAAGCTGGTGGCATTTTGAACGACTACACCAACAGTGTGGTACCACTCCGAACGGAGTGCGACATGTTTTGCCTTAACCAGAATCACGTCCTCTGATGAAACTGCTTGATGGAAGATATCCATGCAATTCTAGACTGCTTGGTTACAGCTGTAGCGGTGCCATTTGCCTAGCTATGTAAGTTCTCTCCAGTCTAACAACAAACTGGCCTCCCGTGACCTCGATATTACGCCGGAGTAATATCTCATCAAGCAACATACGGTCATTTGGCTGGTTCCCCCCCTGAAACACTTGATTGAAGTCCTACTTACGCCGGCGTTGCAGGAATGTGACAGATGTACGGTACGATGTATGGCGACAGTACATGGACTGCCTCGTGAAGTTATGTTGCCCAGTTGACTGGGGAGTTATTGATACGGAAACTATACATTTGAAGGGCTCTGAATCCAACGGACGTGTGGTCTGGACGAAGCCGTTAAATCTCCACCCACAACTAAAATTGAATTCTGATTGGACTCGTGTACTAGTATCCTTGACGACAGAGAGTGCGGTAACGTTACTACAGTACTAGTATGTACTAGTAGTTGTAGTACACCAGAGCAGCATTGATGAAATTCGCTGGTGGCATTTGACTGTGCACGGTTTGGTATACCGGCCGGTAGAGTGTATCAACTCAGTACTACAGTAGTAGATCAGAACCTATGAACCACATACTGTAAGTTGCATTGTAAAATAGTACGCTTACTCCGGTGTAATCCACACAAACCACCAATACTCCCTTGAGGGGGTTTTGTAAGTGGTCCGGCCACGTTCTAGAGGTACATCAATTGAAAGTCCTCCGCAAAGCAGGCAGCTGCGTTGCCTGAAATTGCTTTGGTATCAAGCAAGGACACGAGTTAAACAATCAGACGTGAGTCATGAAGCATCATGTCATAGTCATGTCACATTGGTTTCTGAGTAAGCCGCCGGATGGTTTAGATTAGCCAATCAAATGTCCCCAGCGGTTAGGGTCATCGACGCATACAAGGGAAACCCACAGCCAGAAGCTGCGGCACGAACGTACGGCCAAAATCATGCGGCCAGCAACACCAGGTTCCATTATAGTAGGGCCCGGTCGGTACACATAGTATAACATTGCGTCCAATTGGAAAACAAACACAACCTTTTATTAATACTTCGAAGTAGCATTCAACCAACGTCCAGATCTGTCACGGTTCCAACAACAACTCTTGCGCGTACTATAATAGTACTACTAGTAGTACAGTACACTCAGTGTAGTTTGGTGGACACATAACGCTATACAATGTGCAGAGCAAGTACTACTAGTACATAGCAAGAGTACTAAGCTTACTACGACTCAGTGCTTCAAGGCGTGGCCAAGGTCGTTCTTTGAGTTATGAAATACCCCTGCCTTACAAAAATCCCTTTTGCACTTCAACAGGAAATTCCTGTGCGGTCTCCAACGTATCATACATAGTGTTTTCTGTATCGTGTCACTTCCAATACAGTAGTACTTCAAGGAATGCTATCAATAACAGATGTTATATATAGTGATCTTTCTGTACTACATGTAGTACTTTACTACTGATACAGTACAAAGCGAACAGCACGACCAGACGGTGTGACACGAACGTACGACCCACAACCCTCGAGGCCATACGACATAGTAGAAGAGAAGCCAAAAACCTTGAAGACGACTAATCGATTGCCAGAATCCGTTGGTTCATTCTTCATTGTGCGCCTCGACCAGCATGCTGCGAACAGCCGTGGACTTGGAAGAGCGGGTGTCGTACATTCAGTCGGCGACCAAAGGCCAGGACGACAAGGACGGCGGCGACTTTGCTGCCATCAAGACCCCCGGTGAGCTCGAAGATGGCGCACTGGTGGCAGGCGGGGCCCTGAACCTGTTTTCCAGAGAAGCGTTTGGGTTGTTCTCGCAGTACGCGGCCGTGGGGGTGATCCTCGGCATGATTCCGTCGCTCAACTACCCGATTTTCAACGTGTACCTCAACTTGGAGGGGTACCAGACGTCGGCGTACGGTCAGTTGGTGACCATGGGCTGGTCGTTCAAGGTGTTTATGGGGATGTTCTCTGACTGCTTTCCCATCTTTGGCTACCGCCGCAAGTCGTGGATGTTGATTGGGTGGACCGTGACCATGATCTGCTTGGCTGTGATGACGTTTTCGTCGTTGGGGGACCCGTACTGCGACCGCGTCAAGGCCAAGGCGATGAACTCGCCGGCGTGCTCCCGCGTCTACTCGCGTGCGTCGGAAAAGGAGAAGGAGTTGTTCAACTTGGGCGCTCCGGACCAGGGCACCAAGTTCATCATGCTGTCCATGATCGTGTCGTTGGGGTACGTCACGGCCGTGTGTGCTTCGGATGCGATGGTGACCGAGTACTCGCAGCGCGAACCACTGGCCATCCGCGGCCGTGTCTTGACGGGTATTTACACGGTGCGCACGATCTTTGGCATTTTGTCCGAAGTGGTGATTGGGTTTGGCTTGAACGGCGCCAACTACCTCGGGTCGTTTTCGTTTTCGATGGCGCCTAATGTGCCATATGGGATCTGCTTGGCGCCTTGCGTGCTCGTGGTGCTGTCGACGATCTTCATTGTGGAAGAGAAGAAGACGCCGCCGATTCCATTCCGGGTGTGGGCGTCGGGGTTCTGGGTGCTGCTGCAGAAGCGTGTGATGTGGCAGATCTGCGCGTTCCGGTTCATCAGCCAAGTGTTTCGCAACATCAGCTCCACAGCGGACTCGCCCATGGCCAGCACATGGGCCAAAGTCGAGCCGCTCAACAGTTCGTTGACCGGGATCATTGCGAGCGGCATCTTTGCCGGCATCATGGCCGTCGTGGCCAAGTGGGGGTTGCACTGGAACTGGCGCTGGTCGATTGCGATTGCGTCCGTGTCCGTGCTCGCCCTGGACTCGATCACGACGTTCCTCACGATCTGGAATGTCTTGCGCAACCAGTGGTTCTACACGGGCGTGGCCTTGTCCGAGCAGATCCCGCAGGGCGTCCGCTTTGTCGTGTCCACGTTCTGCGCCGTCGAGATCGCCGACGTGGGCAACGAAGGGGCCACGTTTGGCTTGGTCACGACCGTGTCCAACTTGGCGTCGCCGTTCTCTGGCATGCTCACGCGGTACATCAACTCGTACTTCAGGGTGACCCAGAACGACATCCGCGAGGACTCGACCGAAGTGCGGTGGGACGTCACGTACACGTACTTCATTTCGTACGGGTGCCGCCTCTTCGCGTTGGTGTGGCTGTTCATGCTGCCTCCGCAGCGAGGCCCCATGCAAGAGCTCAAGAAGAAGGGCGGCACGAGCAAGTTGGCCGGGGGCATCTTGATCTTTGTGTTTGTCGTGTGCCTCTCCGTGTCTCTTACGTCCAGCATCATGGCCATCTACCCCTCCACGAGATGTTTGCGCATTGCAGGGGGCAACGGCGTGCTCGACGCCAAGACGGGCAAGTGCCCCATCGCGGCCAGCCGAAAGGGATAGTTCTGCTACATGAGTACTACTAGTTCTACAACTCTCGCCCAAGTGTGTTAAAAGATGTGTATATATATAAAGTGTTGTGGTTGTGTACGATGTGTTGAGGTGTTTGCTTGTCGCCAAAGGTATACAATGTACGTAAGTACAAGAGAGTGCATTCAGAATATTCAAGTCATATTCTGGGTGGAGAGTTAACTGTTAACGGGTTCGTCCAGACCACACATCCATCGGAGGCAGAGCTCTTCAAATGCGTGTTTCGTATCAACTCCCCATCAAACTGGGCAACATAACTTCATCTGGCAATCCATGCGCTGTTGCCATGTGTTTCGTACCCAAGGTAGCATATGTTGCATGATGAGATATTACCCCGGCGTAATATGTGGTCAGTTCGGTTATACTGTAGACTGTGAGTTCCAACCAGTAAACTCAAAAAACGAAATGGCCCCGAGCGATAGATAGCATGAATATTCCACGATACTCATTCCGACACCCCATTCCGACAACGATTCTATCCGACAAGGTTATTATGTATGGGTAACTTTGCAAATACGACACTTTCATCCGACATTGCTGTGATTGGTCAAAATGTACGTACCGGTAAGTACTTACATCTCGAGTGCTTTGAATCGAAACAGCGCTGGAGTGACTTCATCACGGTCCTCTTCGACGATTCTCGCACTTTGGTGCTAGTTTTGTAAACTTACACACGAAAGTCTAGAGCTAGAACTAGACTGGATATGGAGTGCCGAACCACTCACGCCAGAGTGGCAATTTTCGT
>NW_009798315.1:26659-31547 GCF_000520075.1 Aphanomyces astaci | reverse complement strand
GGGGGGGTGAAGTGCTGGACGAGCCCAGTGTCACGGGGTTTTTCGCCGGCCTGACTACACACTACTGTTCTATAGCCGACACCACCAAGATCAACCAGCATAGCTACGCGTACCAGTTGTTGGGGCTGGACAATGTCTGACACTAGGCTCGTCCAGCATCGCACCCCCTCCACCATGCGACGCCCGTCCCGTGCCACGTCAGCGACAAGACGCCAAGGATCCACCGTCACACGAATCCCACACCGCGCAATCCGCCTAGGGGTTAGTTTGTTCGTTCAGAAGCTCGTTCATTCGTTCGTCGGGGGCTTACCCAACGGAATTGTGCGGCCGTCCCTGGACCCACGTGGATCATCTGGATGAACCAGTGTGGCGCAGCAGGGAATCAAGTTATTGTCACTTGTTCCTGCCCGTCACATGGTCGGCCCATTGATGCTTGAAGCCACGCAGAATGACTTCGTGCACCGGGCGAGACTGATGTGAAACTGCCACCTATTTGATATTTGACCAATCATATCGTGTTATCACGCTAAGTGCGTGATACTACGTATTAATAGTATGTTGGCAAACGACAGAACGATCGCCCAATCGAAATCCTCTCACATCGGTCATCCAATCAAAACGAGACTTGATGTCGGTTACCCAATCCCCATCCAGAAATGTGTCGGTTCGATGTCAGATGCTACCTACATGTCGGAACCAGCAGAATTGTGTTAGCCTTACCCCTAAATAACTTTGATTGGTCAAAATAATGTAAGATAAGTTACTTATACAATATTGATTGGTCAAAATGGTGTAAGATAAATTACTTCTACAATATGATAGGTAGAGATAGATAATAGAGGCCATTTATTGGCCAAAATTAGAGCATACAAGTACTATTGTGCTTTGCACTTGTTTTGGCGTCGGTTGTTTTACGTGGCTAAAAGAGTGGTACTGCTGCTGTAACTGTGTTACAAAGTTAAATAAATACCTGGTGTTTTAGCTAATTCACTGGGGTTTTATAAATGCCAAATAACTCTGAGCAATAATAATCACATGTGATGCTGAAGGGACCAAAACACCTTGGCTATTAATTCCATCGCGTAGTACACGCTACCTGCATGTACTATGCGATGGAACAAGAAGATGGCGTGGTTTTCTACGATGTGGCACCAAAAGTGTACATCGCTGTACGGTAGAACTCCGGCGCTTGTCCTCGCTGTGTGTTATTTGTAATATCAAAAGTTGTTCATGGTGACCAGTGAATTGTGCAATTTGGTCCCGAGAATAGCAGATATAACTTCGATTTGCACTTTTCAAATGTGCAAAAGCGAGGGAGTTGCATAAATGACCTCCCTATAATTACATTCTGTAACGAAAGACATCCTAAATCACGGTACGGATTAAGGTGATTCATGTAATTTCCACCCACCATGTAATTTCCGCCCAGTTGGCAGCCAATCACAATCATTAAACGGTGATGATTGGATAAAATGAGGTACTCAGGTAAATAATACCCTTAGCATTTAATATTTTCATTCTTTGACAACTCATTTAATCTCATAATAACAATGACTTCTAAATTAAATACCTTGTACACTTTATAAAGATTACTATTTTAATAGTAATCTTTATACCATCGAAATTCTCAGAACTTCTTAAAAGAAGTTCTGAGAATTTCGATGGTCAAATCTGTCATACATTATTCAAGTCAAACACCTGAGCGGAATTTACATTTACATAGGAAAACTACAGAATTGTAAAATTCGTCGAGCAAAAGGACAAGCGATATAACGATGGACCCTGCATAAACTAATAAAGCTCCTCACGACCTTGAGAATGCATGTTTTTGCAGCCTCATCACACACACGGACGCGACTTCAAAAGTACGACAAGCTGGGAGGAAATTGCATGAAACACTGGGGTCGATGTAACAAACACCCAGGTTTATGGTGTGAATAGCCAAAATGAGTGAAAAGCACAATAAGTGCGGTCGGAATATTGATAATATTCATCGATAGTAGGGAACCGAGTTTGTTGTGGGGGAATTAGTCGCAAATTCGCTCTGATGTTAGATGGGAAATGTCTAAGCATTACATCATAAAAGTGGGACGTGGGGGAAGCCCCTGGGAAGAGCCTCAGTCTCCCCTAGTACCAAGAAGCGAAACGAACGTCCGACCAACCCTGCCAGACTACCAGTATTGAACGTTAGTCGAGGCCGTTGAAAGGGGGGATGTGGCCACCGTCGCGACGCTGACAAGCTCCCATCCCCCCATCAATCTCAAACAAGAACAACACGTACGAATGTTCTCAAGGCTTTCTCAGTGGCTCCAAATGTGTGGACGCTTTTGGAAGTCTTTCAACGAACTCCACGCTGCGGGGACTGCGTCATTCGAACACGGAGCTGCTCCATCCACTGTGGCGTGCATTCTCGAGCGGTCCAGTCAAGGCAATCGATCGTGTTTCCATTCGTGAAAGGAGCTGCACTTGGCGACGTAATCCCGAAACTTCCCCTTTGAAATACTTGCTGGTACCGCATAAATACCTCGCGGATTACAATGTCCTTCTTTCTTTACATGGCAGTCAAGACGAACGACGAAGAGTTTGCCCTATCTACGACATCTATTGATGGATGTCGTTCAAATGTTCAAACCTTCGTGGCAGATTTCGAGGCATTGTGTGAGCCACTCTTCAAGCCTCCAACGTCCACGTTAATGCGAGCAACACTCAAGTTGGTGGGGCTGTCAAAGGTGTGGCGACGACGTTGCGGTACCGCTCACGCACGTTGTACTTGGACGATTCAGGCCACCATCTACGGAGTGTGACAAGTGGTGAAATTGGTGGCCGTGCATTTCCCCCTGGCTGCTTGGGACGCGGCTCTATTTTGCGAGTGCATTAGCAAGGCTTCATACTCGACGGTGTGGTGGGAATTGTATAAATGCCACGAAGCCATTCACCTTGACATCCACAAGTTCTATGACGCAATCCAAGCTTGAGACGCCGCGTTGGTACGTTTTGAATTGGCCTCAGAACGATTCGATCCAAAATAGTCCATGGGGCCTCTTGCGGTCATGACGAGTTCGGGGGATACTGAGCTCGTCAACCCCATCCCAGGCCTCGAAACCCTTCGACGACACGATGAAAACCATGTCCTTGAAGAGGCTGAAGTTTATTGCACACTTGTGAGCATAGAGGGGAAGTAGAGGCATGGCATATCTTTGGGAGTGGGGTTGAGCCCAAACAACCTCCGACGCTCTGTGGAAGTTGCCACAAAAGTCAAAAACTCCGGTGGTGAACTATCTGCTAACGATCGTTCCACCCTTGGCAACCAACACGGACGACGAAGGGCTTCCCTTGACTGGACGCGAGGACTTTTGCACTGTTGGCGCTACCACAGTCGACCAAGTGGTAGGAATACTTGAACTCGCGGGGGTACGACCTACATACATCAGCGACTTCTCAACTTTTGCTAACGTCGCGTATGAAGACGTCATGGGCGTTTTCAAAAGCCCCGATAGTGTCGAAATGGGTCCAGAGTGCGATTCTGTTTGACATGCGCGGGGGTACCTGAATGTCTCGACGTGCGGTGGCCGAACCTGGTGCGAAAAGTGGTATTTGTCCAATGCCTCGACGCTTCATAAGGAAATCTGTGATTCATACGCGATTCATATGGAAATCTCGATTCATATGAAAATCTCGATATGTGGCGGGAATTGAGCCAGCGCTACAAATGGGATGTGACGTGGCAGAACGTCAAAGTGTCCCATCTCGTACAGCGTTGCCAGGTTTGGACCACTATTGGCTCGCACAATGCGCTCCACATGCGACTGGAACGCTACAAGGCAGTCAGTCGGGCCTTTCACTTCATGTGGTTCCGATCACAAATCCAATTAGTGTGTGTATTCGTCATGACTTACTATTGTAGCCGAGATTCCAGAAACCTGTTAAGAATATGATGTTGTACCTTGAACAAATCCCGCCGTGTTGCCATTACGAAATCTATCTAAGTGTCCAGACCCCTCGTTCTGCTTGGATGTACAGTAAGAGCAAGCCCCTATGACTATAGTTGGCAACGCAAGCTTACTGTCAATCACACAGAAATAAGAACCGAGTCAACATCAACCATAATTATTAACACCCTGTTGAAAGGCACAACTAAACCTTGCAAAGGCGGTGTTTACGAACAGACTATTCGTTTTGATGTCTCGAGCCCAGTCAAGTCAGTTGTATTTCCACGCACTGTCGCCTACATGACCAAGAAGCGAAACAAGTGTCGCAAAAGCCCCTGTCAAGCCTACTCTCAGGTCGTAGCCGAGGCCATTGCAAGAAGAGATGTGGCCTCAAGCGCGGACAGTTGACGAGTACTAGTATTGCCATCGTCTATGACCATGTGATTTCCGACTCGATGATTTTGAGGATCGGTGCAGTCTTCAACAAGCTCCAAGCATTGCAATATTGTTGATGCGACCGAACGCAGAGTGATGGAGATGTGCTGTCGCTGCATGTCGTTCGTTCGTATTTGCAGGTGGCGAGTGTAAGCTTATGGTACATGATTCGTTACTAGTACCACTGCATGGATACATCATTCATACATTACCCACTAATACAACTGCATGCAATGAAAAGTATCATCCTTTGTACATTGCATGTATGGGAGAAACCATCGCCGCTGTTGTTGGCGTTCAAACAAGGACAAGTGGAAGTCGTTCAAATGCTGTTGGCGATCCCTGGCATGTTATTGAATGGATGGAAGTCGTTCAAATGCTGTTGGCGATCCCTGGCATGTTATTGAATGGATGGACGCGACGAGGTGGTGCTGCAGTAATACGATGTAGTTGTCTTATGTGTCACGAATCAAGCATGTGTGTAATGTTGTCAATAATCTATTATAACGTTACTCTTGTGATTT
>NW_009798315.1:19369-20377 GCF_000520075.1 Aphanomyces astaci | reverse complement strand
GCATGTGTGTAATGTTGTCAATAATCTATCATAACGTTACTCTTGTGATTTGAATATCAATCTTATCACGTACAGCGACGGGTATTATTTCCTAGGGTCATCCAGCACTTGCCAAAACCTCCACACTAGTCCAACTGAGCGTTCAAATTGGACTGTTGTTACCCATCTTGACAACGAAAAATCCATGGGCACGTCATCACGTAAATCTGTACCACGTTACGTCGTATTTGTCAGTTGCATGTCGACTTTCGCATGGCATATCATGACACAATACAATTCACCCCGACAAGAATCTCGTCAAAGTTACGACAGTCAGTCCAACAACCAAACATTCAGCGGCGATTGATTAATATCTGACTTTTCACTTTTCCTTTTACTCTGTGTGCTGCACATGTCGATTCGTATCTGCCAATTCAAAACGTGCACGGCCCCTGCTTCGTATCATGGAAAATGCGACAGCCACCGCATGCGAAGCGGATGCATGGTGAAGCACTGCCCCAACCAAGTGTATGCCCGAAAGCTTTGCGTCAAACACGGAGGCAAGCAGCAGTGCCAAGCCGACGGCTGTGACGCCAATGCACGAAGACACGGGTTCTGCTGCAAGCATGGCCAGAAACCAGTCAAGAAGCCCTGCCTCGTCGAAGGTTGTGTCAAGTTTGCACATTCGCGGCGCTTCTGCGCGGCCCACGGTGGCAGCCGCAAGTGCCGTGTGGACGCTTGCAGCACGTTTGCTCGCACAGATGGTGTATGCCATCGCCACCGGGCCTTGTTGAATGTCCACTGCGACAAAATAGAGCCCCGTGGGGCCGGTGTCAAGTTGGACTCGACGTGCTACGGTGGCATCACGTTCGTTGAAACGTTGGTGTACAGTGGAGAATCGTTGTTCGGTATACTAGTATGTGACAAGGCGTACACCATTGACAGCGTAGACTTGACCACAGAGGATTCCATGATTTTGGATTACTTATTAATGTAAACTGGTGTCGATAACGATGACTCTTTGACCTT
>NW_009798315.1:14231-15135 GCF_000520075.1 Aphanomyces astaci | reverse complement strand
GAGATCATTTATGGCGTATCAAGGGCATTTACAATTTTGACATTATGCGGATTTCGGATAAAAGCTGTGTGCTTTCACCATGCGCGAGTTGTACTGTACGAGCGCATCCGCGAGAAGCGCCTTCGCGTGCGTCATACATGTCCCACGATGTCCATGAAGATGCTTCTGGACGTGGACATCATGCAACTCATCGCTGACTTCTAGCCGGGGCTCTTCCTGGCTCTGCTTCCGTACAGACCTGCACTTCGTCGATTCGTTTCCCCGCGACGAGTGAGTTGATGTTCCTCTTGTACATGTACGTTCGCGATCGCCAGGCCCCACGCCCGCATATGGATCAACGTGCTAAGGGATCACAACCGTGGACCTTGTGGAGAAGCTTCCGGTGCACGTCGACGGACATGCTGTCGTCGCCGTTCCAACTTCACGTCGGCCACATGCCGCACGACCCAACTCGCGAGCTCTTGCTTGCTTGGCCATTGCCGCCGTGAGACGAGCACCGACGATATCGTTCGATTCCTCCATGAGTGCGGTGTGCGTGCTCCGCCATGGCCATGGACCACGTCGGCATCATGAATTTTCTGCACACGCATCGAGACGAAGGCTGCATGTCCGCCATCGCTCTCAATGTGCTGCATGCATTCCGCGACCAAGTATTCGACGACAACGACGAAGTGTTGGTAGCGCAGCTCAACGACCAGCGGGTCCAGTGCATCGAGTACCTCGTCGTGCTACGCGGTACATACACTCTCCTTCCTCGTATTTTGTCCTTTTCCCCAAACAATTTGGACTTTTATGCTGATTCACCAAATTCATCGATCGATGATTTGTCCTGACTGTGAATTTTACATGTCAAAACCTGTCCTGTGGTGCTACCAATCACACTATTTGAAGTTTCACACTAATT
>NW_009798315.1:13426-14131 GCF_000520075.1 Aphanomyces astaci | reverse complement strand
ATGTCCACTGCGACAAAATAGAGCCCCGTGGGGCCGGTGTCAAGTTGGACTCGACGTGCTACGGTGGCATCACGTTCGTTGAAACGTTGGTGTACAGTGGAGAATCGTTGTTCGGTATACTAGTATGTGACAAGGCGTACACCATTGACAGCGTAGACTTGACCACAGAGGATTCCATGATTTTGGATTACTTATTAATGTAAACTGGTGTCGATAACGATGACTCTTTGACCTTTGTCATATGTCAGGGATAATAGAGGATGATTGAATAGTTTCTATATTTCCCCGTATCTCCCCCTAGGGGCCCTAGGGAGGGTAATCGGCTCACAGTATGGCCCTAGGGAGGTGAGACTCCATAGGTAGGCTACCACGAGCCGCTTTGACCTTAACCCATATTCTCTACTACGCCTCCCAGCTCTGTGCGTGGAGGATGGCTCACATGAAGTAAAGGGCAATCAGAGGCGTGGTGGGAGCGAACAAGTTAATGATTAACATCCATCTTTATACATAGTGCCGTAGAACCCGTGCACATTCACATGTAGACACTTGTAGGAACTAAGAAAAGCAACTTAGGCGGCGTCTGACGCCGTAGCTTAGTCGGCCGCGCTAGCTGTACAGTACATCCGGCCGGAGTTGTACCAGTGGCCAATCAACGATAACGTTACCTTAGAAGCACAAGATATAAGTCGGTAGGTGGCACTTTCT
>NW_009798315.1:8961-9518 GCF_000520075.1 Aphanomyces astaci | reverse complement strand
AGGGTGTTATATATAGGGTGTTAGCCACACCCTATAGATACGTTAAGTCTTTGTCGACCAAGTGGCCAAATTAACCACAGCAACTCCCATTGAGAACAGTCGAATACACGCACGCACCCATATTATGTAAAGTAAGTGCATTTTCGACGGAAATACTGTGTGATTGGCTGAAAATTGAGATCATTTATGGCGTACCTTCAAGGGCATTTGCAATTTTGACATTATGCGGATTTCGGATAAAAGCTGTGAGATGACAGTACTTACGTCTGCTAGAAGCGCCTTCGCGTGTGTCATACGTGTCTCACGACGTCCATGAAGATGCTTCTGGACGTGGACATCATGCACCTCATCGCAGACTTCTAGCCGGGGCTCTTCCTGGCTCTGCTTCCGTACAGACCTGCACTTCGTCGATTCATTTCCCCGCGACGAGTGAGTTGATGTTCCTCTTGTACGTTCGCGATCGCCAGGCCCCACGCCCGCACATGGATCAACGTGCTAAGGGAGCACAACCGTGGACCTTGTGGAGAAGCTTCCGGTGCACGTCGACGGACATGTAG
>NW_009798315.1:0-6266 GCF_000520075.1 Aphanomyces astaci | reverse complement strand
TACTTCGAATATGACCACATGAACTGATATGATTGGCTTATTTAAACTAATCATAAGTTTGGCCCGGAGAATATCTTGATTATGATTGGATCAAATCTTAGAAACTTGGGTAGTACCACTTAAGCCAGCAGTCGCATGTCGTTCCCTGTACTTCGTCGTTTCGGACTACCTTTTGACACATGGATGAAGGACTGCCTCGATACTAATAGTATCTCAGCTAGTAGCTAGTACTCCGGCTTGATATTTGTAAGGGATGGATAGTAGTAAGCCCACCTTACTACTTCTATCCAAGGTTCCATCCCTGTGTTACTATTGGCCAGTGGAACGAAGTGGCCCCACACCAGAATTCGTTGACGTTTTGGCTTTTCTATTTCTGGATCGCGGTGTCATAGATACTAGGAGTATATACTTTGTACTTGTATTGTCGTATGAACTGTTGTTATATGAAGTATATATATACTGTCCAGTCAGCCAACATTTGGCCGTTTATGCTATTTCGCCATCGATTGATTTTCTTTGTACTGAATTTTGTATGCAAAGAGTCAAAGGTCACGCTATATTGTATTTAGACGCACACTAATTTTCAGTTTTGAATGGTTCAAAAGTGATTTGGATTGGACCTTGATTAGCGTTCTAATTTTTAATTGGTCGACCTCTTGTCGTCCGACTTATTTCTTCGCTCTTTCAGCCAACATTTCAATCGATCAATTGTTTGTTTGTACTGAATGTTGCATGGAAAACCGTCCAGAGTCACCCTAGTACAAGTACTTGGATGTTATTCAAGCGAGAATACTTTATTTGCACACTTGATTCATGTTTTGGGCTTTGATATTTGGTGCTACTATGTACTACAGTACCCCACTCCGATTTTTTGAATCCATAATTTTGTCTGCAAGGGTGTATTATCCTTATTTTGGAGTGCGATTTAAGCATATTCAATGTATGGTATACACATTTCAAGATGAATTTTTTGCCCTGGGCCAACCTAAACAACAACACGAATCGATGTGTGATGGGTTGACAATTTGGTGCATTTTGATTGGCTAGGACATATCCTTCCATACTGCATTTGTCAAAAGTGCATCCTTTGACAGTCAAGACTAGCTATATATATATAATCATATAACTGAAGAACGAGTGTATATAACCATATAACTGAACGAGTCTTGTACAGTGCTTTACACGTGTGGCCAAGGCCACGTCGGGGGGCTCGTTCGGTTTCTACTCCGTCACGACAAGCAACTCGTTTACAACGTTTATGGCAAGGCTGTCAATATAATTGTGTATGAGTGGAAAGCGCATATGATGATTACTGTAGATGGATCGCGATTGCACCGATTTCAGAGTAATATGTATGTATTGTACCTCGAAGTATATTTATATATTGTAGTATATATATATATCTACGCTAAAAGGTAGTAGTAGTAGTATGTCGTAGTATGTAGCGTTGCGTCCGAGGTCAAATTTGATACTCGTACGGGATGTTGATGGAGTCGTTCCGTCTTATAATGTGAAGTATGCTATATATATTTTGTGCTACCCATGATATTTCCACAATTGGAAATATTATTCGTTGGATGGAGGACCGTTCGAAAGGGTTACAGGCATTTGAACAGTGAATGGTCGGTTGTTGAAATAAGATCGCGCGTTTATAAATAGAAAAATCGAAATATATACAGCAGTATTATATAAATAGAATATCGAAAGATACGCTATATACATAGTATATATATATGTCTATGGTGGCACTCCGTGTACTATTAATAATTGCAGGATAGTATTTGTGCATTGATTATTCATATGATGTTTCTAAGAGGGACGGCTGTGTTGTTTATAAGGTACTTGAGAATGCTGGGAATTGCACGGCTGCGTTCGATGGGCTAATGCTGCGTCCTTGTGTTGTTTGGCGGTGGTGAGATGTGTAATGGAATGTCGACTGCTTCTCCTACTTGCTGGTGGTGCACCAGTCACGGGGATGAGGGCGTGACTGACAGCGCAAACAGGTCGAGCTGAAAGAACTCGCGCACCGAGTGGTCGAGGGCGAGGTAGGGTCGTTGCTGCAGCAGGTCGACGCATGCCGCTTCCAGACGCGCTCGTCGGTCGCTCAGCGCGGCGTCTTGTGTGAGTCGGAACCACGTCTTGGGAGGCAGCTCCCACGAAACGTCCTTGACCTGCAGCGCATTCGAGAACGCCGCGAACTCCGAGTACCGCTTCTTGACGGTGAATGTGTGATGTGGGGTTTCCACGAGGATGGCGTACGCAACATGCTGCGGCACTCCTGATTCGTTGGTGGACTCGTGGAACGACGGGATCGACAGGCAAAACGTTGCGTTCGAGTCGTCCTTGGTCCACGTCGCCTTGGGGGCAAACCGCGCGCAAAACTCGATCGGACGAGGAATCAAGATGAGATCGTCGTCCACGTCGTCATCCTCGTCATCGTCGGTCTTCTCGTGATCTTCTAACGTTTGCTCGCTAACAACTTTGGCTTTCTGAATGGGTTGAAGACTGCGATTGACGAGGATGGTCGGGACCGTGGGGGTGAGGAGGTTCAGCTTGATCGATGCGTCCTTCTGCTGCTGTTGCTGCATCTCCAGTGCCTGTAGCTTCTTGCTCTTCTTCTGCGCACCTCGCGCACGCTTGCTGCTCATGATTTGCCTCGACACGCCTCGGGATGCCATCTTGGGACTTGCTGTACAGACAATGGAAAATTGCACAATGAAAGAACCTCCCATAGAGCGTTACAATCGCATCTTTCCGTTCTTGGGCATAGGGTTAACAGCCGGATACGTATCGTTTTTTAAAGGTTTATGCGGAAATCCGTTTTCCATGATTATTGGATACATATGGCACCTCCTGGACGAGGTTTCCACAAACTTCGCGGCGTACTACATACTAGTACATACTAGTAGGTTGTTATGGTGGTGTAGCATGGTCGTATTCCTCCCTATATTGTCACTTTAACGGTAGGCATGGCGGTCGGTGCGCTGTTGTTCCTCTCAAAACACATATTGTGTGTTGGGTTGTGACAGGCTTCTCGAATCTTAGATTCGGCCAGTTACTTGGGAAGTATGAGATTCCAGCACAACTGCATTTACGGTACAGTGAATTCCATCGTTCAATCAGGTTCAAATGAATGTCCTACTACCGGTAGTAGCATTGGATGCATCTCGTCAAAATGCCAAGATACAGTTGTAGTCAAGTCACCTTTGTTTTCGTCGCGAAGTCGATCTATGTCAGTCGCTGCTCCGTTGCTACAGTACTTGCTCTAGGATTCCTCGTCTAGAACTTGATGCCACTCGTCAGTACTGTAGCGCTTGTACGTACTGTACTGGCAGTACTACGTACTCGGTGGAATTGACAAATGGTTATAGAAGTGTAATTACGTGAGAGCAACAGTTCCACTATTCCTTGCGAAACCATCTCCCTTCAAACGAACCAAGAGCCATGTAACCTCGGAACCTTCGGACCCCTTGTGCTGCTATTTCCCGGGGTAAGTTGCATCATCAGTGCTAAGCTATCGCTAGCCACTGAAAAGTACTTCACCCCTAGCTGAAATGTGTTGCTTTGGTTTACACTGCATTTTACTATGGTTTACACGAACAAAAGTGAAGTGATTAATTACGATGTAAGAAGTGAAACTGTTTCTCAGGGAATAGTCGGTCGTGATATATTATACATAAAGTGTAGCTCCACTTCCCTTTATCTGGTATTTACGAAACAAACTACTATTAATAATAGTATTAATACTTGAAGTATTAATATTAATAGTACGAAACAAACCTACTAGTAGTAGTACTAATGGTTTCACTACTGTAATAGTTCCAAGTACAACACCTCAAAAGGCACGCCCACGATGACTTGACGACTTCGTTCCACAATCCTCACAGACAAAGCAGCAGTGTCGGCATACATCAAGAGTAATTTGTCAGACGCATACACCATAGTATAATCACAGGCTCGTTTCGCCCTTCGCACACGAGTGGCTGGTCTGGCTGCACGAATTGATGGATTTGGTGTTTGCCACGACTCGTTATAAGCAACAAATCCATCAATTTGAGTTGCCAGACCTGCCGCGGACACCTACAGTATTGATGATAATGCGTGCGACAATTGATCACCCGCATCGAACGCCGGCCGCCCTAACAAAGAGGCAAAACGCTTAGCTATCTACTGTCCATGACATCACCATATAGTGGACGTTTCGTATCTCGCATCGTCCACTCCACAATAAGGCCATGTAGCTCATTTCAGAATCGTCTGCCAATTCCTCCATTGAATTTTGTACGTACAGTACCTTTTAGTAGCGAATTTTGGTCCGCGCTTTGAGTGAACCTTTGGTAATTTCGGGTATTTTGGTCCGCAACAACAAGCTGTCGCCGTGGATATATATATATACCGTTGTATATATATATATACAACGGTTTCTGCTCGCTCGGAGTCGCGTCGATTGCGTACAAAGTCGCAGACGCCGCGCTGCCCTTCGACACACACCGCAATGACATGCTGCTCGGCATTGGCGCCGTCTGTTGGTCCTGGAAGCCGCCGGCGCGTCGACGACCCTGTGGGTTCCCGGCCCGGGACGCCAGCACAGCTGAAAAACTCGGCGTTCCACGACTCGTCGGAATGGTCTGAACTGAACTCGTGATATCACTTTCTGTTAATACTACTAGCTCCAGGCCACTTTTTCAGGATTTACAGTGTTAATGGGAATATTTCAATCAATTTAAATCTTTTGTAATAGACATAGGCGTTACTCTAAATAGCCAATTCTTAGTGCAGTATGAATTCACTGTCAGGCAGCTGTTTGTCCTAACTTTGTGGAAGATATCCTATTGATCTCCACCCTTAACATGTAAACGAAACGGAGCAAATTATGCAATTCACACAGTAAATTAACTCTTACAGGTATTTGCAGGGTGTCTGGACCAACCATTTATACATGCATTCAAGCGATGGGCGTCTCCAAGTCAGAGCTGAGTATGCCAGTGCGTCTCCAACAGTTCCTCACAGTGGAAATGATGTCATCCATTTCAATGCCAAACGATTCAAGTGTTCGAATTTTGAAAAGTCATCACCTTCCGATATGGTTGGATAATATAAAGTTTCAAAAATTATCAAGTTTACCCCGTTTCGTTTAAGGGGGGAGATCAGTAGAAAGAAAAGAGGAATGATGATCAATTTTCACCGCACTCATCAATTAGTTTGAAAATTAATACTACGTAGTATCCGATTTCAGTGTTGAATTATCCATTGATAGAGGGTTTCCTTCACATACGTGGTATTAGATTTTGTCATTTACTGTATAATCTTATAGAAATTGTACGTAACTGGTAATGGGACCAATATAGTACAGAGAACCGACTAGGAATAGACTAATCAATGCTGTTAATTTTTGTAGCTTTGTGTTCAAATTTGCGTATTTTTGATGAAGTATTGCCAAAACAAATACATGTTCGGATATGGGTCAAAATCATCCGGATCGTTTTTTCGTTTTGGCCATTGTTTTATTATTACATGTGCTGGCAAAAAGTTTAGGACCACCCAATTTACATTGTTAGTACCACTCCGTCCCAAATCACTGACACGTATGGACATTTTATTAGTTGTGAAATTAGAAAACAATCAATTTTATTAAAAATATTACTTTATCCAGTACAGTTAAGCCAATCACAAGGAGGAAGGTGACATGGTACATTTAGGTGACATTGACATCTTCCTGGGAATTAAATTATACAGTCGAAGTCACCTCTTGTTTTCGATATATTTGAGACAATCTCCATACATTCTTCAAGTCCGGTGAACATATGAAAATTTTGGGTTGAGCGGCTGATTTTATTTGAAGAATACACATGCAATTTTTTAAACGAATAGCAATATAATTATATGACCTTATACCCAAGATCCTACTCTTTTGGTTGGTACAAATTTCACACAAATCCAATGATTGGTCATAATACCACAATGTGGCGAACATCAAACGTGTCAGTGATTTGGGACGGAGTGGTACATAGGACGGAGATGCGTTGTAATGGGAGCAAATACACGACACTACATCTACAGTGAGGTGTGTGGGAGGCTTGGAGAACAACCTTACAAGCTCAAACCACATTATCCGCGCCAAATCAGAAAAAACGTGATTATAAAAAGACGGTCCTGGCAAAAAGTATAAAACCACAACGTTTTTTATGTACTTTCCGCCGTCTTTTAGCCACAAGAGTACGTTTTTTAGACTCCCCAGATTGAGTTTAATTGATTCCCGTCTTTGT
>NW_009798314.1:439963-442152 GCF_000520075.1 Aphanomyces astaci | reverse complement strand
TTGAGTCGGCGGCGGTGGGTGGCGAGGGCCTCGTCACAGTGAAATTTCACCACGACATTCGACTGCTTGGCGATTTCCAAGTTGCGATGCACTTGGACCGAGATCTTGTCCGTGGCGGCGGTGACGGCAGTGGCGTCGAGGGCAATTCATTCTCCATTTTCAACATTGAAACCCCCTAGTAAGGTAATGCATCAATTGTTGACACGGCACCAAATTATGAGACTGTCTGACTTTTAGCCAATAACATCTCGATATTTCGTGTTGGCCTTGTATGATTGGATATGATAATATTCGTCTCTATATTTTATTACATGTCTCAATGCTGAAGTCTGGTCAGTTTTTTTCAATCTCAAACAAAACAATACAAGTATTTAAATAGAGTGTCAACTAGAAACACTTGACACTGTCCCGCCATACATGCCTACGAGAGCGTCACGGCGGTTGTGCATAGCTACGTGATACATGGAAGTACTCACTTTAAAGCCATCGCTATTATAGACAAAGAAGTAGCAGTGTATTGCTCGTCACAACGAGTGGATGGCCTCCACTATGCTGCTACTGTTGTGATCAACGTCAGTGAATTAAAATGTGGCGGCATTTTTTTAATCTGACTAATTAAATTCATGTAAATTTTTATTACGTATTGCAAAATGGATGCAATTATATTTTTTATCAAATTATTTTGCATATTAATTTAATCAAATACAAACATCAAGGTTTTTAAAGGGTGTCATGAATTGATTCACCTCAAAAGTCGTGACCATAAAGCTCAAAACATTTAATTTCGATACAAATTGGAAATGTAGTCTAATCATGCTCAATGATACATAAAAAAAATGGTGGCGTTTTATATTCTCTTGTGGTGCTATCAGCATTAAAATAATCGTTCTCGTTCTCGAGCTACTGGGATTTGAAGTCATGGCCAAAACTTGACCAAAAACAGTGTCAACAATTGATGCATTACCTTAGTATATTACTAGTATCAGTAAGTTGTGTAACCTATGTCGACACCAATCTGGGGCGTGTAGACTTCGACTACCGGTACTGGGTTGAAATGTCTTTGTATCCTTCTTGATGATGATGTGATGATTTAAATCCAAGTGAAAATTAACTTGACAACTAATACGTAGTATTTCGGACCAGAGTAGTACTCCGGAGTACTCTACTATACTATACCTGATGTTTGCACTGCGTGTACGAGTAAACAAATACTAGTATTGTACTAGTAGTACTACAGTAGTATCATACCTGATGTTTGCGATAATACTGTGTGTATATGCTTCAATGCGACCATCCCACTTCATGTCAACACTACATTGAACTTCAAGGGCTGCTCATAAGTCATATGGTGAATTTGGTATGTCATAGCACATTGACGGCAATTCCGTCAGAATCTTGTTGCGTCTTACTATTATTAATAATAGTAACGTTTTCTATTCCAGTAATAATTAACTGTACACGATTTTGAGCATTCCATAAGCTTAACTCGCTAGAATCGGCAGACAGGAGGTGTTCCAAATGAGAGATACTCTCATTTGCAGTAGAGCCAATCATACGCGAGTACATTCGTAGGTTTAAGCCAATGACATTGCAAATATTTCGATTTACTGGATTTCTATTGGCCCCTTTCAAATGAGAGAATCTCTCTTTTGCAGATTGGGGAATAGGAATACTGATTCTGAGTACTTTATTTGGCCTAGCTTGAAGCTACGGACCAGAAAATCTATCATTTGCAGAATTGCACACTTCAAGCAAGATCATGCTTACGTATACTTGACCTAAGCTTTTGCTCCAGGTTAACGATTTCATCACGTTGCCATACATATTGTACACAGACAGTACACACAACAGCTGACCTGATACATATTTCCCAGCGTGTTGCGCAAGGCAAGTCAAGTGCTACATCCAGCTCGAGAGTCATTGGTCTCATTTTGCAATTTCCATTGACCCAACAACATCATGGTTCAGTACCAGTTATTGCCCTCGCCGCCACCGCCGTCACCTCCACCACGGACAAGATCTCGGTCCAAGTGCATCGCAACTTGGAAATCGCCAAGCAGTCGAATGTCGTGGTGAAATTTCACTGTGACGAGGCCCTCGCCACCCACCGCCGCCGACTCAATAGCGGCGCGTCTCGCACCGAAACCATCGAGTCGCTGGTTGATTCGTTGAAGGAGCACACCACCAAG
>NW_009798314.1:428317-436455 GCF_000520075.1 Aphanomyces astaci | reverse complement strand
TCCAGACACTTTCCACGGGAAGGTGCCTGGATGGTGTCATTTAATGGTTGGTTGTCAATGTCCACAACTCGTCCGCATGCACCATGTTCCATGATCCCCACCATCCAGCACGGACAATTCATGAAGGAGTTCTGAATGGGACGTCAAAGTTTCAGTGGATTGCCGTGCTGGATGGATGTGCGTGTGTGACGGTCGTATGGGTTAGACGCACAATCCAAGGTCCAGAGGTTCGGACTACTGGACCAGATTCTCTCGGCTTTACCAAGAGGGGCAAAGCAAGCAAAGAGTAGATCCAATGTTAGCTGGCCTTTAGAAAGATCACTTTTACATTTTGTCTAACATCGGATGATCTATCTAAAAGCCAGCTAAGGTAACGCGACCTCTGTAGTGCTTGCATTCAGAAACTTCGCACCGTTAAACTGAGCAGTTCCGGATACTGCATTACAATTTGCGGATGAATTTAGAATTTTTATTATTATATTTAAAATAAATATTCTTATTGCGCATGTGCACGTTTTTGTGATGTGACATGTCGACATGCGCATATATCGAATGCGGACCAACTTCAACTTTGAGGACGCTTTTCTCGGGCTGGTGTAATACTTAGAGCAATACTACTCGTACTACAAGATAGTCCATTACTAACTCAGCCTACTAACTACTGTATACCTGATATTTGCACTATGTGTACGAGTAAACAAATGCAGTGCCTGCACCAAGTCATACCACGATGACACGGGCGTTGTCCATTAGCCATGCGAAAGCTTGCAAAGTGATTAACTCTGCATACACGACGATATGGCTGTCGGAATTCGAGCACTGCATAACACGCAAGCTAGGACGTTGTTCGATGTTGGTACAGTAATGCTCTGAGTGCGTTGAGACATCAGGCGACCACCTTTCACAAAATGTGTAGGGTTTCAGGATTTTTAGGATGTGTTCATCAAATGTGACCAATCTCCTTATCTAGTCTTCAGGTATACTCCTCCAAGACTTCATACAAGCCTTCAACATAAGTACCTCTATAAAGCTATATTTTCTCAGGGCTGCAAAAATCGGGGGATGACTGTAGTACTAAATTTAGTACTGTACTACACCATTTTGCGTTTAATTTCAGCTTTTTTTCAAAATATTTCCACTAACCTTCGATATATTTCACCGAATCGCCAATATAATTCACGCAGCCTCCATTATATTTCACGCCGAATTGAAATTTGGCCATTATATTTCACCAAACCTCCGATATAATTCACCCAACCAATGCTTAATTTCACCTTTCGAATAGATTTCACCTGACCACCGGTATATTTCATGGAAAGTAAATTAAAACCAACCCACGCAACATATCGACGAACGAGATCTATGGCTCAAGCACCACGTCCATGTCTTCCATGTTCTCCGCACGGACATAAAACGGCTCAAGGCGGGCCGTGTACACATGCAAACGATTCGGCTCAATTCCTAATTCATTGTTGAGTTAAGTACGATATAAATGCACTCAATACCTGCAATTGCCTCGTCAGCTCTGTATTACAAGTTTTGCATGCGAAACACATTACGAGTCTGTCCGTCTGGTGGTGGCCCCATAAAGGCCGCTGCGGCTCTTCAACGCCGGCCACATATTCTCGATCGGGTTCAACATCGGGGCGTACGGCCCTAGTTTTAAGAACGAAGCGCCTTGAAACGTCATGTTAGCGGTCAACAGAGAGACGTACCGGAGATTGTGGTGCAGGGGTGGCCTCTTCCATAAAGCGAAGATTCAAAAATGGTGAAAGCGCGCGAAACTCTTCGCTCGCTTCGATCTTCTAGAAACCCAGCTTGAATTATAACAACTGTTATGTGAATTCTATTTTCGAAAGTTGGAATTAACCGTAGGTTGGGTGAATTATAACAGAGGTTGGGTGAAATATATCGCCGATATTTTACATCGGTGTGAAATATAGTGGAGGTTGGGTGACTTATATTGGCGATTCGGTGAAATATATCGGAGGTTGGTGGAAATATATTGAAAATAAGCTGGAATTAAACGCAAAATGGTGTAGTGCTACGGTAGTACTACAGTAGTACTATATGATGTTTGCGACAATCCTGTAAACAAGGAAACTAACTTATGGGAAAACGTTCAATAAATCTGGATATCGTTCAGCCAAGACTGAAAACCGTTCAAGCAAATTTTCTTCCCGTAGCCCGGGACTTCGTCCTACCCCCGCATGGTCATACTTCGAAGTATAATGCTAAATCCCTAGGATGAGTTGAGGTGGTCAGAGTATGCCTCATCTAACTAGAGTTTACTAGTATTAGCTTGAACGGTTTTCAGTCTTGGATGAACGGTACAGTAATCAGATTTGTTGAACGTTTTTCAGGGTTAGTCACAGTATTCTCGCAAACATCAGGTATAGAACTACTGTAGTACAAGTACTACTGTAGTACAGGACTACTGTAGTACAGTACTAGTATTTGTTTACTCGTACACACAGTGCAAACATCAGGTATACTAGTAAAATACTACTCCTTCGTAATGGACAGCATATTTTGGCCAAAAAGCCTGTCGAAAAGTCAAGGAGTGAAAGTGGTTAGGATGATTTTTCAAAGCACTCTGATCGGTACACTACTGTACCTCTTGGACAATATCCGGACAATTGTCGCACAACGCCACCTTTGAGGAATCCTCAAAATTCCCTAAATAACACGATGAATGGCTGGGGTCTTGCAGCGAGCGCGTGGATAAGAGATAGCGCCATAAGACGCTGCATCGGGAGCCTGGTGAACCGAAGTAAACGTGCATAGTGCACTTCACGCCACTAGCCTCCCGCAGCAGCGCTTTTGTAACAGTCAGCATACAGTACACGCTCCCATAGCTGTGTGCCTTTCGAATTGATCCTGCCTGGGTCTTATTTGGAGCTCTTTATAAGTGATATCTTGAAGTTATATTACATCGTACGGTGCTGAAAGGATATTCCTCGTTTGCGACTCCAACGGAAGGCATTGGACTCTAGGACACCATGTCCAAGTCCATTTTCAGTCGACTCTTGATGGCAAATTTCATAATGTAGTTATTGGAAGTCTATGATTGGCTATAAATAAATGCACGTATCCAATCAAAACCAATTGCACCTTGAAATCAAAAATTGCAGAGAAGTTTGGGCGGAGGCCATGCTGCTTCTTCGTGGCTGTTTGCTGTGCTTTGGAGGTACCTTAACTGACAAATAGCATAGTGATAACGAGAAGAGAATATATACAGTTGTCCTCCAAGGTTTGCTCCCTGGTCAAAACGAAATTCCCGTATAAAACAATACCATATAACTTTTCAAGGGTTGATTTGAATTGACACGAAGTTTAATTTTTTTAACATAAGGCTGCATTCACCTCACTTTGACAGGCTTAATTAATAAGGACATTTGAGAATATGCCATAGTGCAAACAACAAGGAAAGCGACTCTCGATTCACGAGAAGAACTGGATTCGGGCGTATTATGTGCCTCACGTGCCCATTAAGACAACCGCCGTGCAGCAGCGGGTCACGGAACAATTTGGCCACACGCTCCACATCACGACCATTCGCCGAATCCTGAGGGACAAGCGCAAGATCGAGACCAATAACATAAAGGAGGGGTCGGCAAAGGGTCGGTACAACTTTCAGGGGCCAAAATACCCTAAATTGGACAAACAAGTTGCCGAGTGGGTGTTCATGGCGAATGTAAAGAATGCATGCGTGACTGGCCAGTTAATAGCGAGGAAGGGGCTCCAAATCGCCACCGAGCTGAACCTACCCGATCAAGTCAAATGCTTCCATGGGTGGTTGTACCGCCGTTGATGGAGCACCTCCATTCTCTTTACATAAGCTCCGGTCATTCGCTGGAGCGATTGCTTAATTGAGTTTGATGTGTAAATCACTGGTTATGCACCAAAATAACCTTCAATTTCAATATTTTGTATCACCTTTATGTCATCAACTTCCTGCAATAGTTTATGTCATTGCATGGGAGCAAACCTTGGAGGACAACTGTACTGGTGAATTGCCCGTCGTTGTAGCTCACATCAATGGCGAGCAACTCCACTACAGAGTAAACCAAGGCTAAGAGTTCGACCAGAGTTCTCAACCATGCAATCAGTCGCATTGAGATGGCAATACAACGTATTGTTTATGATGTTCCCTTGCGTGTTTACATGTGTGCAATGCGATTTGGTGTGAATAACCAGTTGACGGGCTCAACGACTACTGGAAGTTATGCATGTGAAGTACATGTACAGTACAAGTATGCGCTAGCTAGCTATTTGGGTCAGAGCGACGGGAAAATCTACACCTAAAAGTACAGGTTTCAGCCACTACGTGCAACTTGCTCATAGTGCATGTAAATCGCTACAGCTGTGTCGATTGCAACGCCTACATCGTTTATAACCCCCCATGACCTCCTGTCCCCTCCAAAACGATTGTGCTTGTTGTTTATCTACATGTGAAAGCACACAACCACCTGTTAGAGCCACCATTCATGACATCATCACTAGCTTATAGTGTATGAAGATCGCCAGGATAGCAGCGACTGCAACCCCTACACCTCCAGAACCATTAAGTATCCCCCCTTCCCCTCACCATATTAGACTTGTAGCATCCCCCAAGCCAAATAGCCTAGCACACCCTCTATTGTTCTTAACGCTCACTCGAATATACAAGTAGCACTGTCTCATCCACTACATATCGCCTAATCCTGAGAGAATTGAACTACACTACACAATATCTCGCGCAATGCCAGTTGTTTGTTGTGCTCTGTGATGTGTGGGATGTTGGAATTCAGACGACAAAATCCTTGTCACTATGAGCCAAGAATGAATTGAGTGAGCACAATATGCGTTGTAAGACACACAGTGTTCTAGGCAATTGGGCTGGGGGGATGCTACAAGTCGAATATTGTGAGGGGAAAGCGGGATACTTAAGGGCTGTCGAGGTGTAGAGGTTGCAGTCGCTGCTATCCTGGCGATCTTCATACACTATAAGCTAGTCATGATGTCGTGAATGGTGGCTCTAACCTCGTAGAAGGGTGGTTTTGTTTTTTCACACGTAGATAAGCTACAAGCACAATCGTTGTGGAGGGGACATGAGGCCGTGGGGGGTTAAACGATGTAACGTAAAAAACCAATTTAAGATAACTTAACCAATTTAGGATAACTTTGTATTGCCCAATCACACCTCGTTATTTGTTCGAGTCAAAACCTCTATCATATAATGCTGGCCATTCCGTCAGGTGAATGAAATGCAAAAACGGAGTAGAAGCCATTGGTAATAGTCATTCAAGATTGGGTTTGAAGTTCCCTAGTCGACACGGGCCACATTGGGTTGGATCTGAGGTCTTGTCGAGTGTTAAACTCGGTGGACATCCATCCACAACAGAAATTTAACTCTATAAAACAGTACCCTTGTATAAATTATATGCAACCTGTTGTATCCTCTTACCCTAAACACAGAATTTCAATGCTCAGACACATACATACTTTAAGATAAAAAAAGTTATCCTAAATTGGTTATCAAAATGTCAGTACAAATGCTTAGAACGTAACAAATTTACCTGTGAAGTTCATCGCCTAAACTGATAGTTCGATTATGAAGTCAAAGAGGCGCGTCTTGTCTATTGGAATCACTATTCAAAACTCAAATATCGTAACGGACTCAAAAGTTATGTCCATTCTACTCCGACGCCTCCAAAAAAGTTATCTTAAATTGGTTTTTTACGTTAGTGGGGTTGCAATCGATACAGCTGTAGCGATTTACATGCACTATGAGCAAGTCGCACATAGTGGCTGAAGCCTGTACTTTTAGGTGTGGATTCACCGCCACTCTGACCCAATTGCTAGCATTTACACGAATAACTAGTCGTTGAGCTCCACGCGCAGCTGTACGTTTTACTTCTTAACTTTCACGCAAAGTCACATTGCACACACATAACGCATACTAGTACAAAGGAATATCATATTGGGTCGTAGAGGACGACGGGCTTGGAGGCTGGCATGGTTCAGGACTCTAGAATGCTTGTCTTGCCTTAGAGCATCTCCACCCGACAGTTTTATAGTTCAGCTTTTTACGGATAACCTTTAGATAGGACCAGTGTTGGTCGTATGCTCCCAGCCGTTGGCTTTATCCGGGTCTAAATAAAGCCATTCATAAGATCAGCCCCGGAAAGCCCTATCATAGGACTTTTTCGCCGTAATAGGGAGATTTCGCAATTCTCATCCGTGTTCGTGAGAAAAATGACACGGATACGACCACGGACACGGATTAAATTTAAACGATTTCGCTGTATAAAGAGATTTCCGCGTCCGGAATAAACATAAGGAATCTGCTACTTAGCAATAATGTTGTCGTCAAGCGTTCTTGCTTCGCGAGGCCTGCCCGTCATCGCAGACTTCTGCTCGCACATTCCTACCATCGGTCAACACCATCCAAATACACAGAATCCTTCTGGAACTTTTCGTGGATGTCGAGGATCAGGTGGAACCTGTGCGATGTTTTCTTGCTGTCAACGTCGAGCTTGGCAAGAGAAGCCGGAACTTAAAGCAAGTTGCACGCGAGCACCCCCCAAGACTTCATGACCACATGGTGGAGGAATGGTCGCTCGTGGTTGGCCTTTATCCACAGCGCCAAGTCATCCTCGCTTCTCAACCTGCTCATACTGTAGCACACGAAACCATCAAATGGAACCCTCCTGTTCGGATAACATCTATTTCTTATGATTATCCGAATCCGTGATTGCTGCTCTTTTCACAAGAGCCCATTAATTGACCGCTCCTACGACGACCTAACCCCTTTGCACCCATTTTGGGCTGTTTTCATTGGCTATAATTCATTTTCCTCAGATTTTGAGAGCTATACAAACTCCAAGTTAAGGTACTTGGTCGTTGAACAGGCCTCGTCTGGGAGTGGCACGGCCTACGGCCTACCTGCCGCTTTTCCCGACGAGAGGAAATGATAGGAAGTCCCCGTGGGGCACGATGGCGTCGCGCCACAGCGCTCGCTTTGGTGCGAGTCGCTCTACACTCTATCTACGCTACGCTAAAGAAGTCCTGGTTAATGGGGAAAAAGTGGGCAAAAAGCTGGGGTTGAACTGGTGTCCTTTCGGACCCCATGTTCAAACCGCTAGACCACGGTGGCTGGTTCTTTTGGCATTGCTGTTAAGCTTAGTGTATTCAAAAAGAATCTGAGCACAATGAATTATATCCAATGAGCAGCGACCACACCCATTACTACAGGGTTAGGTCGTCGTAGGAGCGGTCAATTAATGAGCTCTCTTTTCACGGATTCCGCTATAAAGTTTCATCAGTTTCCGTGATTGTACTAATTACTGAGGGTAATTATTACGGAAACGGACACGGATTACTTTGCGAAATCTCCCTAATATCACTCTCCAGCTTTATGCTATCCGGACAAGTAATATAATTGAAAATAATATGCAAATTCAATATTCGTAATAGTAAAACACAGTACACTACGCAACATTTACAAAAATTCCCATTCAATTTACACAAGTTGCCTCCAGTGCTCGCAGGTACTACAGAAGAACATGGTGTTGTTGTATCACAACCATTGCGAATGAGGTGCCATTGAAGTGCATTAACGTCGTAACGTCAGTTCACAATCGCAGGGGGCAAGGCAGAAGGTACTGTATTGTACTTACCTCAAACCATCCGCAAAATGGCCCCCGTATGATTACCGTATAGGTAACAATAACTACCCGGGCTTAATAACTACTTTTGGGCCTTCGCGGGCACAATAACTACCCTCAGCGCCGCAGGCGGGCTAAATTTCACTACCCTGGGCAATATGGTCAACTTAATGAGTCCATGAGCAAGTTGCTCATCGTTAATGCCTCGGAAGAATTTTGGAATGCCTGAATTTATGTACTTCCAAGTAAAAATAAAAATACGAAAAATGTCTCGAAATGGTGGACTTGAACTCGGGACTTTCAGGTCACGAATCGGGCGCTCTACCACTTGAGCTACAGATGCCGAATTAAAAACCGGCACGCGAGGACACCTCAAAAGAAGGGATATCCGGATGAAGAGGACCCGCGGTTCGGTTAAATAACTGGATCGTGAGAACACTGTAAACACAACCAACACCCCCCCCCGAGTGAGCCCAATCAGCCGGA
>NW_009798314.1:423463-428217 GCF_000520075.1 Aphanomyces astaci | reverse complement strand
CTCAATAAAAGTGGTATCCAGACGGGCCCTTAATATTTGACTTCTTGAATTTTGTATCGACATACAAAATATATTATTGAAAACCATACGGTGTATGGTATGATGCCATATGTCCTCGCATATGTTTTCGGACATTAGAGCATTGTTATAGTATACTTTAATGAAGTTTAAATTAAGCCTAATATTTGTATACTATACGAACATCAAATATAATCTCGGGCCGAATAACTGCTTTGGGATTTTTTGGCGGGTCTTTCTCGAGCTACCCTGAGCGAAAAAAGGCAGGGTAGTTATTGTTACCTATACGGTATTCGGCCCGAGATTATATTTGATGTTCGTATAGTATACAAATATTAGGCTTAATTTAAACTTCATTAAAGTATACTATAACAATGCTCTAATGTCCGAAAACATATGCGAGGACATATGGCATCATACCATACACCGTATGGTTTTCAATAATATATTTTGTATGTCGATACAAAATTCAAGAAGTCCAATACTAAGAAAGATTTCCACGAAGTTCACAAGTAAGGCATCTGTAGCTCATTGTCAATGGAGGTTTATTAGAATTTTAACCGGATATTATTCCTAATTTAGTATTGCCTTCTCGCGTTATCCGGCTGATTGGGCTCACTCGGGGGGGGGTGTTGGTTGTGTTTACAGTGTTCTCACGATCCAGTTATTTAACCGAACCGCGGGTCCTCTTCATCCGGATATCCCTTCTTTTGAGGTGTCCTCGCGTGCCGGTTTTTAATTCGGCATCTGTAGCTCAAGTGGTAGAGCGCCCGATTCGTGACCTGAAAGTCCCGAGTTCAAGTCCACCATTTCGAGACATTTTTCGTATTTTTATTTTTACTTGGAAGTACATAAATGGTCAGGCATTCCAAAATTCTTCCGAGGCATTAACGATGAGCAACTTGCTCATGGACTCATTAACTGTAAGTTGACCATATTGCCCAGGGTAGTGAAATTTAGCCCGCCTGCGGCGCTGAGGGTAGTTATTGTGCCCGCGAAGGCCCAAAAGTAGTTATTAAGCCCGGGTAGTTATTGTTACCTATACGGTAACTGCTTTGGGATTTTTTGGCGGGTCTTTCTCGAGCTACCCTGAGCGAAAAAAGGCAGGGTAGTTATTGTTACCTATACGGTACTGAAACCAGAATTACTTTACCAGTGGTACTTCGAAATTCGCCTTGTGCCGATGGGTGATTGTTTTCACGACGACGTCATTCATGATGTATAACTTCCGACGCTGCCAGCATGCGGTCCGCGGAGTAACTCGACTGGAACGGAAGGGACGCGGTGGACTCCGTAGGTGGGTGTATCTGGGACGTCGTCAAGGACGCGCTCTCAGTGTGAAGCAGCGCCAGGTCCAGTATAGCGGCGTCGGCGAGCTTGCCCGACGGTGGCGGCGCTGGACTGGACACAGTTCGACTCATTCTTCCCTCCACCTCCCATCACGTTGCGCGCGTTTATGATGGCACTGTCTGCTTTCTTGACGCACATTCAAGCACACACGACGGACGACAGCGTGCGTCGGCGGCTAGCGGGGTTTTGGCGGGCGTCGATGTCCCTGCCCGACGCAGGGGTGACGCTCGAGCTGTTGCTAGCGGCAGGATGGGCGGCGTGTATAGGGCGCAGGCCGTAAGTTGGCCGATGCGGTGGTGGACGTGGAATACGACAGGCCCGCGTTGTTGCGCGGCGCGCGCCGGCCTTGGTAGGTTCATTGCCAGCGCAATAGTTAAGATGTTAGACAAAGATGGCGAGAATAGACGGTAGAAGTAGCAGTTGAAGTAGTAGTAGGAGTAAAGATGAAAATAGACACTTCCTATTATCCCCACTACACTCCACACCTACCCGAAAATCCTCCATACTCCAAGCGAAGAAAGAGAGAATGGCAACGAAGGGAGAAAGAAGAGCGGCGACGACGAATGCAGGCGGAGACCAGGGAGCGACAACGCAAGAACCAACTGAGCATCCGACTCGTAGGGAGCCAGCGACTACCCACTTGGGGGTGGAAATTGAAGGGCAGCCATGCGCCGTACGGTTGGACACGGGGGCGGAAGAGTCTATCTTGGCTGGACGACTGGCTCACTTAGGCACCTGGATCGAGGACACGTCGAATCGCTGGCTCGAGGGCGCATCGGGGGGACTACTGCGCGTTAAGGGGTGCGTGGGGACGCCAAGTAATCGTCGAACCATTGGTGGTGGATGCGCTTTCAGAAGATCTGCTTCTCGGAAACCCTTTCTTTGACCATCACGTATGTCAAGTAGCGTATGACACCCGGAGTCCGCGCCGCCAGTCGAAACTACATCGACCACCCCGAAGTGGATTTCGCAGTTGATGGCAATGGGACCAGTACAGCAGTAACCCAGCAATGGCGCATCAGCTAATCAGAGTGTCGCACAAGTGCGAACAGCCAGAGGAAAGATAGGGAGCGACGCCACAGAAGAAGGGTGACGGGCGGTGTGCGAAGAGTTGAATTTGGGAGAGACCATCCCGCGACGAGAGAACTCGTCCGAAGGGCAAAGAAGCCATAGACACTCCGCAGTTTCGGGAGTGGGTCAAGACCGTGGCAGGACAAGTGCAGAGAGCGTTACCGCTGTATGGGGGCCGATGCTGCGACAATTGGAAGAGCGGGGAGAGAAGGCGGCCACAGAGAAGCTGTCGTCGTCTGTGGTACCTGTTGAACCGACGCGCGCGGAGCAACGCCCGGAGCAGCCAAAGGAAGTCACCTCGCAATGGCGGCGACCTCCTGTGGCCGAGGATCAGCCGCAGTTAACCGCTACCCGGATTTCCGTGGCCCAAGTGCACAGTGACAAGTTCAAGCAATGGCGAGACAAAGCCGAAACGGCTGTTCGGTCGTGGAGGCAATGTCGCGGGATTGGGAGATCGAAACTAGCAAGGGATAGAAGATGGTGCTGCCGCCCGGACTGTGGATCCAGGCACTCAACGAAGCCCATGGGTCCGTGTGGGGGGGCACGCCGGCACGCAGCATACTTTGGCTCGGCTGCAGCGAAAGTTCTGGTGGCCAGAAATGGGGAAAGTCGTCACCCAGTGGTGCCGAAGTTGTCGAGACTGCGGCACGCGGAAAATGCGCACTGCAGATATTGTCCCACCCCTTCGACCAGTGACAGTAGGAGAAGTATGTGATCGGTGGGCCTTGGATTTGCAAGGACCCTAACGTTACCCCACAACAGTCGGTGGGGGGGTATACGTGGCTGTGTTCACCGATTATGTCACGCGATATGCAGTCACGGTAGTCATGCCAAACAAGAGTGCGGAATCTGTCGTTCAGCCGCTCTGGAACCACGTCGTCTGCGTGTTTGGCCCCTGTCGGGAATTGATGTCGGATCGAGCCAGGTGAATTTATGGGAGCCGTCATGGTACAGTTTCGGGGTTTCGCCGAATGTCAAGCAGCTGCATCCAGTAGCCTACCGCCCGGCGCTCATGGGACTGGTGGAAAGGTTCAACAAGGCGGTAAAGGACATGCTCTCGACTATGGTGCAGGATATCGAAGTGGACGCGACGGCGGATGGCGACCCCTTGCCGGAGACGGAAGAGGTGGTGGAGCTTCGCCCGGTCGTGGGGACGGGACTCGAGCCGATGGAAACAACTAGATTAAGACGAAGTACGCGACAGCTGGCAGCGGCGAATCGACAAATGGAGGCTGAGAACAGCGAGCACCAAGCAGACGAGATTGGCATTCGACAGCGGAAGTAGATCCGGGGCCGCAATGGAAAAATGATCCCGATGGTCGAAGTGGAAGGACGACAAGGATGGCAGTTCATCTCACTCAAGCAATGGGAATGGGAGCAATCAAAACCAAGCAGCGTATGTGGTGCCATATCGTGAACTGTAGCCTGGGTTTTGGAGCTTTGAAAGGTTTCCCAGAGGAGGTTTTCCGGGGGAACCCGGTTTTGTCCTCAAGGTAGAAAATTAGGAGGCTGGGGGCAGCCTCAGTATGGAGGGGGGAGTAGTTAAGATGTCGGATAGAGATGGCGAGAATGGACGGTAGAAGTAGCAGTTGAAGTAGTAGTAGGAGTAAAGATGAAAATAGACACTTCCTAATAGAGACATTTAGCACGACCGGAATTTGAAATTCCTGAAACAAACTTCGGGTTACACACACCTTCGAACTTCGGCGACGTCAAATTCCGCTGGGAATTTGATTCAAATACACGAAATCTGGAGTCGATTCCGTACTGTGGTACACGAATATCCCTGAAGCCCACAGACCAATCAATGTATTGAATTTGTACATATGTTATAGCGTGCTGTATTGGCCACCTCAAGCACCTTCAACAGAGTTCAAGTTGCTTGCGATGGCCAATTCAGCACGCCGTGCGCTGTCCAAGTACATATACTGGACTGAAGACATTGAACTCGCCATTCTTCGCGAAGCAATTCGGGTGGAGCCATTTGCTGCCGATCATGGTGAGCTTTTAGCTCGTTGGACGTTGGTGGCTGCCGCCGTCGCAGAGCAGGAGCCACGAGTCACCCCACGTGCGGCCCGCGAGCACGTTTATATGTTGCTCAAGAAATTCAAGGCAGACGACCAGGCCCAGCGACTCTCCAGTGGAACTGCGGAAGAAGTGACCGAGAAAGTCCAGCTCCTCCAAGACATTGCGATGCGGATGGATGAGGTGGCGTCGTCCAGGACGATGAAGAAGACGAAGGAGACCGCGAAGCGAGACTTGCTGGAAACAACTGGCGAGAAGCTTTGCCGTGAAGCAGAAGTTCGAGTTGCAAA
>NW_009798314.1:372706-395464 GCF_000520075.1 Aphanomyces astaci | reverse complement strand
GCGCTCATGGAGTTCTTCAACTTCAGGCCACAAGGTACGTCCAAAACCGTTTCGTTGGGACAAGTTTTCTTGAACGACTTCGGCAATTTTGGACTCACCCGTTTTGAGAACCAAAAACAATGGATACTTCACGCCATTCGAATCTGCTAACACCATTGATATTAGACGATCCTTTTCATGTCCAGAGCCGTTGATCCATACGGTCTTGGCGCCTTGTTGGTTAATTGTCTTTTTTGGTATGTATTCGTAGTTGATACCAGTTTGATCGGCATTGTAAATGGTTTCAACACCCCTTGTAGCTACAACGTCGCGAACGCGCGCTGAAAACTCGGCTAACTTCGCTTCTCCTTGTGCTAGGTCCGCTTGGCCAACACGGTTCTTGGACCGCATTGCAAAGCGCCAACGTTTCATGAAGCCTTGGATCCAAGCATTGCTGGCTTTGAAGTCGTTGCGACCAAAACCCAAGTCTCGGGCAACCTCAAGCGCGCGTGATTGCAGCAACAGATTGCTTACGGGGATCCCTTCCGAACGCAGTTCGTTGACCCAGTCAGCCACGCCTTCCTCAGTAGCCTTGTCCAATGTGGTGGAAGTTCCTTGTGGTCGCATAGATTTTTTTAAGTCTATTGGACGGTTCTTGCGTGGGGTTCCACTGAGTCCTGGGAAGTAGGTGTCGAGCGCATCATTTATTAATATGTCTCTTGCTGCATTGATAATGCAATGTTTCTTCGCGACTGAGTAGGATGTAGTCTTGAACAAAGGCACCTTCCGGGAAACCTTCTTGATGGACGGTCTCCCAGTCGCATTGCGATGGGCTACTGGGCGTGTCGTGTCGCGCGGCATGAATGCAATTGACAACAAAATTTCGCGCGCACATGGCACTCAATTTAATTCTCGTATCTTGATATTTATTCTTTATGAGAGGTGACTCGTTATACCTGCAAATTTGAATATTGTATTGTATTGGATTATACAGTTTTCCAAAGTTCCCACTTAACAAATCAACTACAGTACCTACAACACTCGATCTGTACTAACGTTAGTACTGTACGTGGAGCACTACAACTACACGATGTATAGTATATATATACATCCATTTCACATCCTAATACGGGATTCATCGTGATGAACTGGTGGTTGTGCTGCGTAAGTTGGCCTGGTGCTGCAACTCGATTGGTTAGCGGCTGAAATAAAGTACGGGAGGCTGCGGGAATTGGTCATTTCGACAGTTTTATTAGTGAAACTGGTTGATCAGCACACGACACATACAACTTCAATTGGTGCAATATATTGTTAGATCGCGTAAGCCTTCAGAGGACCAGTTGCGCTTCACAATTGTCGGATCAGCGCGCTACCATTCCGGGAATGGAAGGCCCGCGAGAAATTCGAATCTATCCGGATAATAGTTCCGGAAGCGGGTGAGTTGGGTGACTTCATTCAAATGCACGTATTTTTATTCCTTGACATTCAAATGATAAAAATAAATATAGCATCATTGCTATGTTATGTTATAATTTATGACAAACAATGTTTGTCAACATATTGCTATCTTTGGAGAAATCGTCGTAACACCATATTTAGGCCAGTATAAGTGTATAACGATTGAGGGGATCAATGCGAAACTTTACATACACGGTTGTGACCTTATGTACTGCATGATGGCGTGTGATGGTAAACCAAATAGTGTTAGATGATTGCGATATTCATGAACAAAGTAAGCTATATTTTTCAAAAATGGAATGTTTGATGCTCCGATTCTTGCCCACTATTGTCCCAACTTAGTGAACTCTTATCAACTTCCATAGACACCATCGAAATCTACTTGCACGCGAAAGTTTATGGCATATCGCCCAACCATTGCTAAGAAATCGTTAGTCGAAGTCATGTACTTTCTCGGATGGTTAACAATGTTTGTCATAAATTATGACAAAGTTAACGTTAACTTAGGTTAACTTTGTTAAGTTATAATGTAATAATATAACTTTGAAATGTCATTTAAAAAATTAACTGTGTTTGTGCGAGAAAGTACGAAACCGCCGAATTGTCGATAAATGTTCGACGTCGACGAGCTGGACAACGAGGTGCGGCGTTCGGCGGACAGCAAGAAAGATGCTTCGGCGACGTCAGACGACAAACCGCGCCGATCCCAGTGATAGATGCTTCTAGCTATACTTGAAGCGTGATGGAACATTATGTTGTGTTGGCAAGGTTCATGGAATTCTCGTTGCTAGTAACTATCGCCTGTTCCCGCAGCCTCCGGTTGTTTTATTCTGCTGAAATGCACAACTTCGGTTTAGCGCTGTTTTATCTTCGATCGGGCTTATATTATTTTAAACGTTTGGTTCGTTACAGTTAACGCAGTTAAACAACGGGCAAATTACCGTACATGAAAAGCACAATAAGCTTAACGTTACTGTCAAAATATTTGGACCCATACGCTATTTACCTGTTATTCTTAATACCGATTGGTAAGAACTCGTTTCCAGAGGAAGATTGCCCACGTAGAGTTTCATTGGCTCATGATTTTGTCCCAAGAGTCGCTCGCAGCACATAGATGGCCGATGAGGTGCGAGCCGCAGCGCCGCCGCCTAGAAGGAAGAAACCATCACCCCCTCCGTCGAATCATGTTCCTTCAACCGGCGGTGCTAGTGTTCCCAAGCGGCTTTCACGTATCCTGAACCTCAACGAACTGCGCCTACAAACCGCTGGCAATGAAACCCCGCCGACGGGGACGTTAGGCGTCCACCCTCCCTCAGGCCCATCGGACAAAACGCTTCTGATCGATCGGATCTACGCCAAAGGAATCAAACGCACGTTACTCCAAGCGCAATTGTTCCCGCCCAAAAAAGAATCCGGCTCGAAGCTAAGTCCATTCACGTTACAGCCGCTTGTGCCGCCGCTGTCGACGGAAAAGTCCTTGGTACCACGTCGACCAGAGTCGAATCACACCACGCCATCGTTTCCGTCGGGAAACAAAGGGGCTCTGACACCTCGTCCAATGGTTCCTAAGGCGCCTTCGTCGACTCCAGCTTTGGCTGAAACATCGCCGCCGGTTCCGTTAAGCGCCCGGGATGCGTACTACCTCGACGGTCGCCGCCCGCAGGCCAAGAAGCCCAAGTTCGTGTCGCTGTCCGTTCCTGTCCCCCGACAGTCCGCAGAGCCCACCCGACCGCCAAACGACTCGTCCGTCCCGCCAACCCGAGCCCAACTGCTGCAGAAGTCCACGCAGCTGAAAACGTTCACGGAAAGCGTTGAAGAAAGCATCTTGACCAGGGGCGTGCCCAAAGATTCGTTCTTGTATCTCGTGAGTACTAGTTCTCGTCTTAAGCAGATCATGCTGTAGGATTCACATGGATTGGGTAGGTCCGGGCAGAAGACAACCCGTACAAACTCGTAGTCGTGGACCACGCGGCCATCAACGTGCACGACTACTACACGATGAGTCGGGCCGGCATCACCCACTTCTGCGACGGCGTGCCCGAGTTCACGTACCTCGAGACGTTCGAGCGGGAGCACTACATGTTTTCTTTGGTTCGTGAGATCCCGTTCTTCCAAAAATACCGCGTGTGGAAGCAGTTCCGGACGTGGAAGACCAACGTACGGGCATTCAAGACAGCGGTGTGCAAGCGCGTATTGACCCAGGACCTGTTCATCCTCCGGTCGAGTCTCCATGGGGCGCTCATGGAGCTGCGGACGCTGTGCTACAACATGGGGCTGCTTCGGGTCTTTACGATCGAAGCGCGGCGCACGTACACTTTGGTCGAGTTCTCCGAGCGCCAGCAAGTGCAGATGACCGACACCCAAACCCGAATCGGCGACTTTGTCAAGACGATCGTCGCGACCACCCACACGACGTGCAACGCGTTTCTGAGCGACTTTCTGCTGGCCAACGGGTTTGCCACCCCCGAAAAACTGCCGCCGAACCTGTCGTCCATTCTGGCGCTCATGGGGCAGAGCGCCTCGGCCGAAGACGAGTCCGACGTCCGGAACCCCGTGGATGCCCCGTCGTCAGCCGAGACCAAAGCCGTGTGGCAGAACGGCCGCGCGGTCACGTTCACGGAGCGCGCGGCCATGCGCACCCAGTGCCGAAAAATCACCAAGTTGATCCGGCTCGTCGAGTTCTTCGTTGTGGATTCGTTCATGCTGCTGGGCGTCATCTCGACCCAGTACTTGCTCGACGAAATGCGGCGGCTCGCGACTGTCTTGGCGGCAGACGTCAAGACCAAAAAGACCGCTTCGTCCTCCCAACCCACCCCCACCACCACTGCCGCCACAACAATACCTGGCAAACAAAAGCTCAAGCTGCACGCGGCGCCCCCGCCGGCCGCGACCCCCCTCTTCCGCGTGGAGATCCACCTCCACTTGCTCGCGGAACCAGGGTCGGATTCGTATAGATCGGACCTGTTGTTCACGCCTAGCTGCGACGAACTCCGAGCCGAGATGGAAAGCGTCGTGTTTTGCGGCCTCAAAGCTGCCACCAAGCGCGACCGCCTCATGAGCCACGGTGAGTTTGGGCCGTTCGTCAAGCCCTCATTAGACGAAATCTCCAACGGCGAGCTCTCGGCGGGACTGAATCTTGACATGATGGTGCTCGAGGACGCGCGGTTCCAGACCATGACTTCTGGCATCGGCGACTTGATCACGCAATCGTACGAAGACCTCGTCACGTTTACGCAATCCCTAGCCACGTTCCAAGACGAGTACATTGAGAACATGGCGTTCTGCCACGTCGCGTCCGACTTGGCCGACGTCGCCAACCTCGGCCGGTCGATTGACGATTTGAGAGATCACCTGGACAAGTACTCGGAGCAAATCGCTCGGTTCGATACGCTGGGGGACACGGCCGTGGTGGGGCTCATCCTGGCCGACTGCCGCGCCCTCAACGCCACGTTAAAGCCATCGCCCAGGCAATGCATGGACGCCCTCCACCTTCTCATTCCCACCATCGCCCAACACAAGGTACGTCCTCGTTAGTCATATTCCTTGGACTGGATTTGGCTTGGGAATAGTATTAACTACTAGATATGGGACTTGTAGAATGAAGACTTGATGTTGGAAGTGTCAAAGGCGAACGATGCGATTTCGTCGATCCCGACCACGGTGGACGAGTTCGCGCAAGCGTTGGCGTCGCTGCGAGACACTCAGTCGAAAATGAACGGCTTAGATGACCGCTACATGTTTTTGAAAATGTTGTATGGGCTCACGGACGAATATAAAATACGGGTAGTAACTACACATTCAAATATATATTGATAGATTGAAATTCTATTTGTGGGGTTTAGGTGTCGGACTTGGACTCAACCAATGCGTTTATGCTGGCGCAAAAGCGCGCCCAGCTCAAAACGTCGATGGATTTGCTGGACACGTCCACGGAAGCGTACACGGACAAGTTCTCCAAAGAGCTGGAAAAGAAGATTCCGAAACTCACCAGTCAAATCCAAGAGCGGTAAACTGCAGTGTTTTCAATACTATATCAAAATATCACATATTTTAGCTTTGACGAACTCAACGACGAGCGACTGGCGTCGATATCAAGCGACGCGGCGGAGATGCTGACGCTGCTCGAAGGCATCCACGACCGCCTGCTCGAGCACGAAACCACCAGCATCAAGTACATTGGGTTCCAGAAAACACTCGGGTTGGGCCAGAGTTCATTCGACGAGCTGGCTATTCTTCGCGAAGACTTGGAAGTTAAAGTGCAAGTGTGGAAAGCTACCAAGGACTGGGCAGCCCAAGCCGAGTTGTGGCGAGATACCACTTTCGCAGATGCCAACGTGACCTCATTGGAGGACAAAGTCGCCGCGTATTTCAAAACCACACTCAGTTGCGAACGATCTCTGCCTGGGAACCCCGTCGTCCATGCATTAAAGGAGGCCGTGGAGAGTTTCAAAGTGACGTTGCCGATTGTCGGGGATTTGCGGTGTCCGGCGCTACAAGATCGCCACTGGAAAGAGGTACTACATTCGGGGTTCCGGGGTTTCGGGGTTTGTAAACAATCACATGACTCTGATAGTTGACGGATGTCCTGCACTTTGACGTGATGGGCGATCCGAGCTTGACGCTGGGACGACTGGTGGACATGAAATTGCAAGAGTTTGCACCCAGTGTGAACCGTATCGCGACGGAAGCAACGCAGGAAAAGTTGCTCGAGAACTTGCTGGTGCGCATTTCCACCCTATGGGCCGACTTGGAGTTTGACATCAAGTCGCACAACGACCGCAAGGACATGTACGTCCTGGGCGCGACCGACGAGATCATCAGCGCGTTGGAAGAGAGCTTGATCAATATGAACACGATCCTCGGATCCCGCTACGTCGGGCCCATCCGCGACGACGCCGTGGCCCTGCACAATCGTCTCGTGTCTTTTCAGGGCAAGTGGAATTGATATTTTGAAGGCAAACTTAACGGTATAATATGGGGTAGAAACCGTGGACGAATGGATGGCGTGTCAACGGGAATGGGTGTACCTGGAAACAATATTTTCGGCGCCGGACATCCAACGCCAGCTGCCAGCGGAAGCGCAAATGTTTACAATTGTCAACACATTTTGGAAGGATTTGATGCTCAGGACCCACGACACGCCCAACTGCATGAAGGCGACGGCCGCCCCGGGCTTGTGCGATACCCTTTCCAAGCACAACCGTAGGTCGAATATCAATAGTAATTGGGTTGAACTCGTGTGTAGATTCCCTCGAAAAGATGCGCAAGTCCCTAGAAGACTACTTGGAAACCAAGCGGCAGGCGTTTCCCCGGTTTTACTTTCTCAGCAACGACGAATTGCTCGAGATCTTGGCCCATACGAAGGAACCCCACGCTGTCCAGCCGCACTTGTGCAAGTTGTTCGACGCGATTATGCGGCTCGAGTTCGGAGATGCTCACGGGTCGATCGATATTTTGAGTATGAACTCGAGCGAGGGGGAGAGGGTCCCGTTTGGCCGCAACTTGAAAGCCCGGGGGAACATTGAGGACTGGCTCAATGCTGTCCAAGTCAACATGACCACGTCGCTGCATCGATCCATGAAAGGTAGATAAAACCCCGAAAATACCCCGACATTCACTGGTTTTTGTGTCAGCGTGCGTGGGTGACTATGAGCCGTCGCAGCGTGACAGCTGGATCTTTCTCCACCCGGCGCAGTGCGTGGCGAGTGTCACGTACATGGTATGGGCCAAGGAGTGCGAGGGGGCGTTCGGCCTGGCCGGGGGGCTGGAGAAGTGGCACAAAACGATCGTGGCGCAGCTGGGGGGGCTCACGCGGCTCATCCGGTCACCGCTGACCAAGCTGCAGCGGTGCATCGTCACGTCCTTAGTCACGACGGACGTGCACGCGCGAGACATCGTCGACGAGCTGATCCAGCTCAAAGTGCACGCAACACATGACTTTAACTGGAAAAAACAGCTGCGGTACATGTGGGATGTAGACTTAGACGACACGCTGATCCAACAGTCAAATGTGAGCATTCGATATGGGTACGAATACATGGGCGCGTGCTCCCGCCTGGTGATCACACCGTTAACGGACCGGTGCTGGATGACCATCACGGGCGCGTTCGACCTCAAGCTCGGGGCGTCGCCGTCGGGACCCGCGGGCACAGGCAAGTGAATCTATTTGTCGGGGTATCGGGGTTCCGGGGTTTCGGGGTTCAAAGTGAATATTTATTGATGTCATTAGGCAAGACGGAAACGTCGAAAGACTTGGCCAAAGCGCTGGCGATTCAGTGCATTGTGTTCAACTGCTCGGACCAGATCGACTACAAGATGATGGCAAAGCTGTTTTGTGGGCTGTCGCAGTGTGGCTGCTGGACGTGTCTGGACGAGTTCAACCGCATCGACATCGAAGTGCTCAGTGTAATTGCTCAACAACTCATGATCCTTCGGCAGGGGCGACTAGCTGGCACGACTGAGTTGTGCTTCGAAGGCCGAACGATTTTACTTCAAGACCATCACGTGATAGTGACTATGAACCCGGGGTATGCAGGAAGAACCGAGTTGCCTGACAACCTCAAGGTAGGGCCATCGCTTTGGATCAATTGTTGCTTCGTTAAGTAATATGGAGTAGATCTGCTTTCGACCGATCTCGATGATGGTGCCAGACTACAGCCTGATCGCAGAGATCATGATGTTCTCTGAGGGGTTTGATAATGCCAAGGACCTGAGCAAGAAAATCACAAAATTGTACAAGCTCTGCTCCGAGCAGCTGAGCCAGCAGACGCACTACGACTTTGGCATGAGAGCCGTCAAGACGGTGCTGGTCATGGCGGGGGGCATCAAGCGCCAGCAAGCCAACAGCAACTCCAACGCAGCAGCTGCCCCCAGTGAAGAGCTTCTGCTCATCCGGGCGATAAGAGAAGCGAATCTGCCCAAGTTCGTCGACGATGACCTCGCCCTGTTCCTCCTCATCATCCGCGACTTGTTTCCGAACGTACAAGTGCCGGAAGCTCAGGCCAGTGTGCTTGAAGAAAGCATCGCTCAGCAGAAACGGCAAATGGGGTACATTGGCCTATTCTTTACAAATAGATGAATAGGAATATGGATTGATATGTATAAAAGGCTCCAAGACGTGCCGGCCCTCACAAGGCGCGCCGTGGACCTGTTCGAGACGCTCCAAGTGCGGTCGGGGGTCGCCTTGACCGGACACAGCGGCAGCGGCAAGACCACCTGCTACACACTGCTCAAGAATGCCATGGGCGACTTGCGCGAGGACAAGCAGAGCGCGGACCGCCGATTCCAGCGAGTCACTATCAACGTCCTCAATCCCAAGTGCATTTCACTGGGCGAACTGTACGGCAGTTTCCACCCGCTCACACATGAGTGGAAGGATGGCCTCGCGTCGTCTCTCATGCGCACCATCATCTCCGACAACTTGGTTCTCTCCTTCTTATTTGGCTCACGACCTCAGCTTATACATGCATACTTCTAGGAAGGAAATACCGGCCAAGACAAAGAAGTGTTTCCATGGCTCGTGTTCGATGGCCCCATCGACGCGCTGTGGATTGAAAACTTGAACACGGTCCTAGATGACAATATGACGTTATGTCTGGCCAACGGCGAGCGCATCAAGCTGCTTCCGCGGGTAGGCTTTTCTTGTGACGATGTGATTCGGTGTTTCGGAGTTTCGGGGTTATCCTCATTCATAAACATTGTAGATGCGACTACTATTTGAAGTATCCGACATGAACTCTGCGTCTCCCGCGTCTGTGTCCCGGCTGGGAGTGCTCTACTTCTCCGACAAGACGCTGGGCTGGCGGCCGTATGTGGACACGTGGCTAAACGAAATCTTTGGCAGTTCCGACCAAGACCCGAAATACGCTTCCCCCAAACTGCGACCGCGACTGACCAAGCAGCTGGAAACGTTTCTGGACGCGCCGTGGATCTATTCGTTTCCCCTTCCGCTCCAGACGACGTTGCTCAGCTTGATTGTCAACGGCTGCGACTTGTTTGCAACGTTATTACATCGGCAGCAAAACTGGTTTCCCTCCGCCGACGCCGACAAGCAGCTCAAGTGTCTGGACATGCTCTTCGTGTTCGCCATGGGGTGGGCCTTCGGAGGCAACTTGTTCGAGCGCGACCAGCGCCAGTTCAACCAATTGTACATGGGCTGGCTAGGCGACAACAAGAGCCTCTTTGTACCTTCGCTCTTGCAGGTAATAATACCACTTCGGAGTTCCGGGGGTTCGGGGTTACAATTTGCTCTATTGTTTTGCAGGTTTGTGGGAAAAGCAGCGGGGGCGCGTCCAGCTGTGTCGGCACGGGGGCAAGTCGTAGCATGGCGTGCGTGTATGACTTTTCGATCGAGTTCGCTGAGCTGGCATGGAGCCACTGGGAGAACAGCGTCGCGCCTTTCACGTACAACATGCACACACCCGTGTTCAACATCACAGTGCCCACGGTGGACGTGACTAAGTACTCGCACCTGTACACGTTGCTCGTGGCGGCCATGAAGCCGGTCTTCTTGACGGGCGACACTGGCGCCGGAAAGACTGTGATTGCGCACTCGGTGCTGGATACGCTGGCCAGCTCTGGCGATGCCCACGGTACATCGCATTTGGATCAATTGGTGTTTCGGGGTTCCGGTGTTTCGGGTTTTGTGACTTGTCTTGTTTTGAGTAGGCCCGGGGGTGATCCCAGTGTACGTGCACTTTTCCGCCCAAACCACGAGCATGACCACGCAAAGCAACATCGAATCCAAGCTGATTAAAAAACGCAAGACGTTGCTCGGGGCACCTGTGAACCACAAGGTGGTTGTGTTTGCCGACGACATCAATTTACCCGCGGCAGACGTATACGGCACCCAGCCGTGCATTGAGTTGCTAAGACAGTTGCTCGACCACAAGGGCGTGTACGACCGTGAAAAGTACTTTTGGAAAGACGTGTCGGACACGGTAATCACCGCCGCCGCTGGGCACCCCGGTACATACTCGACTTATATAAACCGAAAATTCAACAAAAGTGTTGATATATAAACCCCGAAACCCCTGTAGGCGGCGGTCGACAAGCGCTCAGTCAGCGATTCATGAAGCACTTTACCGTATTTTCCCTTCCAGCCGGCAACGACGACGCGATGCGCGTGATCTTCAGTGCGGTGGTGCTGGGGCATCTGAATGCACTGAACAATGTATCCCCCGGGGTGCGCGATGCCACCGTTCAGATGGTGGACGCGACCATCAGTTTGTATGGCGCCGTGTCGGAGGAGCTGCGGCCAACGCCGTCGCGGTGTCATTATTTGTTCAACTTGCGCGACGTGGTCAAGGTGTTTGCAGGCGTAGTGAGCATCCGTTCGTCCTTCTCGGTCGAGACCGCCGTTAAGCTGTGGATGCACGAGTGTCTTCGTGTGTTTTGCGACCGCCTAGTCTGCAAACCCGATCGAGTGTGGTTTACCACGACACTGGTGGGGTTAGTCAACAAGAGTTTCCGCATGGGATGGACCCACGACGCCATCTTTGGCTCGGAGGATGCGATTTCGGTGCTTTTTGGGTGCTACGGGACGGGTTCGGTCAAGGACTACGACGAGATCGCCGACATTGCCAGCCTCGAAGACTTGCTGAATTCGTTCGTGGACGAGTACAACAGCACCCACCCGACGCCGCTGACGCTGATCTTCTTCCGAGATACAATCATGCACGTGTCCAGCATGGCTCGGATCCTCATGCAACCTCGGGGAAACGCCATGTTGATTGGCGTGGGCGGGTCCGGCAAGCGGAGTCTGGCCAAGCTGGCAGCGTCCATCATGTCCCACGACTGCTTTGAGATCGAACTCACGCGGCAGTACGGCCGCAGCGAATTCCGCGAAGATCTCAAGACGTTGCTGGTCAAGACCGGCGTGAAAGGCAAAGACACGATGTTTCTGCTCACGGACACGCAGCTCATCTCGGACGAGTTTGTCGAAGACATTAACGCCCTGCTCAACGCTGGCGAGATCCCGCATCTGTTTACACACGAAGAGTTCGAAGCTGTGGTCAACGACATGAAGCCGGTACTCGCGCAGTTGTCCATCGAAGACACCCGCCAGCATGCCGAAACGACGTTTGTCCAGCGAATCCGGAGCCACCTCCACATTGTGCTGTGCATGTCGCCGGTGGGCGCCACGTTTCGCCGCTGGTGCCGGCAGTTTCCGTCGCTGATCAACTGCACGACTATGGACTGGTACGACGAGTGGCCGACCACCGCGTTGATGTGCGTGGCCGAGAGCTACCTCGTGGACGTGGTGCTGGCAGCGGAAGCGTCGCGCAGGGCGTTGGCCCATATGTTTGTGCAGGTGCATCTGAGCATCCATCGACACACGCTATTGTTCCATCAAGTGTTTCAGCGGCACGTGTATATCACGCCCAAAACGTACTTGGACTCGATCCGACTCTATCTGCGCATGCTCATGGAGAAGCGCCAGCAGGCCAAAGACGCCTTTGAACGGCTGAGCACTGGTGTCGTTAAGCTTGAAGACACTAATCGCATTGTGGCCGCGCTGCAGATTGAACTGACCAACTTGCAGCCAATTCTGGCCGCCAAGGCTGTCGAGGCCGAGGAATTGCTCAAACAAGTGTCCATCGACCAGAAAGAAGCGGCGGTCGTCGAGCAAAGGGTACGTTGTAGACTCCCATTTGACAGGGGTTTCGGGGTTCCGGGGTTTCGGGGTTTTCGTTTCATTCTTGACTAGGTGAGCCACGACGAAGCCATAGTAAAAGCGCAGGCATATGAAGTGTCGATCATTCAAGCTGACGCGTTAAAAGACTTGGAAACGGCCATGCCAGCTCTGAACGCCGCTGTCCAAGCGTTGGATTCACTGGACAAGAAGGACATCACCGAAGTCCGGAGCTTTGCTAAACCGCCTCAAATCGTGATTGTACGCAGACTTACATCCATCGTAAGGGTGATTTACCAGTGAATACATACATATATAGGTGGTCATGGAGGCGGTGTGCATCATGCTCGGGGAAAAGCCCGACTGGGACACGTCCAAGAAGCTGCTGGCCAAGTCGACGTTCATGCAGGAGCTCAAGGAGTACGACAAGGACAACATCCCGCCTTCGGTTCTCAAGAAGGTCCGGAAATACACCGACAGCCCCGAGTTCGCCGTGGACGAAGTGAAGAAGGTGTCCAAGGCCGCCATGAGTCTGTGCATGTGGATCCACGCCATGGACGTGTACTCGAGAGTTGTGAAGGAAGTAGGTCCGAAGCGCGATCGGCTCAACCAGATGAACGCCGTGCTCCAGGACGCCAACGGCAAACTTGCTACGAAACAAGCCGAACTCAACGCTGTGATCACGCGGGTGCGGGGGCTCCAGGCGCAATGCGACTTTGTCGTGGCCGAGAAAAAGCGCCTCATCATGGAGAGCGACTTGACTCGGGAGCGGCTGAAGCGCGCCGAGAAGCTCACAGTGGGCCTGGCAGACGAGCTCATCCGGTGGAAAGCATCGATGGAGGCGATGGTCAAGGACGAGGTCAACTTGGTGGGCGATGTATTTCTGTCTGCGGCATCGATCAGTTACCTGGGCCCGTTTGACTGCACGTTTCGAGCCAAGTTGACCAAGTTGTGGCTACTCGAATGCAACCAGTTGCTGCCGTGCACGACCAACTATAGTTTGTTAGAAACTTGCTGCGACTCGGTGCAACTTCGCGAGTGGCAGCTCCACGGCCTGCCCTCGGACACGGTATCGGGGGAGAACGCGATCATGCTGTTCCGCGGCGACCGGTGGCCGTTGCTGATCGATCCCCAGCAACAAGCGGCCAGCTGGATCAAACGCATGGAGCTGCCATTCAACCTCGAGCTGGTCAAGCTGCACGACAAGCAGTTGTTGCGAAACGTTGAAACGTGCGTTCGGGACGGCCGGCCGTTGCTCATAGAGGACGTTCAGGACACTCTGGACCCGGCGCTCGACACTTTGCTGCTGAAATCTCTCACCAAACAAGGCGGCAAGTACATGTTGCGCCTGGGGGATAAAGACGTCTTGTACGATCGCAACTTCAGGTTGTACATGGTCACCAAGCTGCCGAACCCACACTACCTCCCGGACGTGTGCATCAAAGTAAACATGATCAACTTCACCGTGACAAAGGAGGGTATATCATCGCCCCTTCTATTTGCCATCCTTTAAAAGTTGTAGTAGGCCTGGAAGATCAGTTGCTGGGCGATGTCGTGCGGAAGGAGCAGCCCGAGATCGAGCTCAAGAAGAACACGCTTTTGGCTAGTATTGCCAACGACCAGAAGCTCCTCCAGGCGATCGAGTCCAAGATCCTGCTGCTGCTGTCCACTTCCCAGGGCAACATCCTCGACGACCAAGTGCTCATTCACACGTTAGCCGAGTCCAAACAAACGTCTACGGTCGTGTCGGAGCGGCTGGCCGAGTCGGAGGTCACGCGGGCGGACATCTCGGACATCCGCAACAAGTACCGGAGTGTGTCCACGCGCGGGTCCATCTTGTACTTCGTCCTAGCCGACTTGGCGGCGGTGGACCCCATGTACCAGTACTCCCTCGAGTACTTCTCCAGTCTGTTCAACCAAAGCATGGACGAGTGCATTAAGAGCCCGACCGTGTCCATAGATGGTAGACTACCCCTCCTGATTGAAAGCCAGACGTTTCTAGTCTACAGAAATGTATGCCGGGGACTGTTTGAGTCGCATAAGCTGCTCTTGTCGTTCGTCATGGCGGTGCGGATTGCGATCGACGCGGGGGTGGTGACCCCCCCCGAGCTGTTGCTTTTGAACCCCGTGGCGGTCTCAACGGATGCATTGGCAATGCCAAAACACATAGGCATTGCTACGACGATGGCAGCAACTTGCTCAGCAATGGAAGGCATCCCAGCGTCCATGCAATTGTACCCACAAGCGTGGGCGAGTTGGATCGACCACGACAACCCGTACAAGGCCGAGATGCCCGACGAGTACGACGTCAAGCTGACCTCGTTCATCAAGTTGGCTCTGGTCAAAGCTCTCCGTCAAGACCGAGGCATTGTCAGTGTTGTGTCGTTCATTGGTGGATATTTGGGGTACGAATTACGCGTTACTTGAGTGAATTTAAAGTGAAAACGACGGATGTATAGGGCGCAATACACCAAGTCGCCTCCGTTTGCCATGTCGGATGTGTACGCCGACATGTCGAAAACGGTTCCGTGCGTGTTTATTCTGTCATCCGGGGCGGACCCGACCAGCATTTTGCACCGGTTTGCACAGTCCATGAACAAGGACGACCACCTCCACGTCGTGTCCCTCGGGTACAATGAACCCATTATTTTTCTGCCGGGGTTTCGGGGTTTCTCATTCATCCACGTGTTTGTGCATGTAGCCAAGGCCAGGGCGTGGTGGCGAGTGCGTTGATCGACCGGTGCTCTCAATCTGGCGACTGGGTGCTACTGCAAAACTGCCACTTGGCCAAATCGTGGATGCCCGCCTTGGAGAAGATCCTCCAGGGGCTTCGACTCGACCCGTCCGACGTCAACGACGCCTTCCGCCTCTTCGTCACGTCCTTTCCCGCGTCCTACTTTCCGATTTCGATCTTACAGTCTAGCGTCAAGATCACCAACGAGCCGCCCAAAGGCCTCAAGCCCAACCTTCTGCGGTCGTTCGAGATGGTTATCACAGACGACGCCCTCAGTCAATGCGCCAAACCCGCGTGGAAGCAGCTCGTGTTCGGCTTGTGCTTCTTCCACGCGGTGCTCCAGGAGCGCTCCAAGTTTGGGCCCATGGGGTGGACCCTTCCCTATCACTTCAACGACTCGGACCTGGAGACGGCACTGTCGGTCCTCCGGACGTTTCTCAACGAGAACGACCACATTCCGTGGGAAGCGCTACATTATGTGACAGGGGAAATCAACTACGGCGGCCGCGTCACAGACGAGTTCGATAGACGGTGCCTGGTCACCAACCTGCAGCGGTTCTACTCGCCCGTGATCTTAGACGACAATGGTCCCGCTAGGTTCTTTACTCGTTCGTCGGAGCTGTACTTTGCCCCAACACAGTGTCACACAGCGGTGGCCTTCCGTGACTTTATAGAGCTGTTGCCGTCGCATGACACGCCCGACCTGTTTGGGCTCCACGAGAACGCCAATATTGTCTTCCAGACCCACGAAACCAACGCCTTGTTCGTCACAGCCCTGGACCTGCAGTCCAGAGGAGCAACTTCAGCGTCGTCAGTCTCCCTAGTCGAAGACACCGGCGACGCCGCAGTGCTCCAAATCGCCGCTCAAGTGGACAGCCTCCTCCCAGCATTGCTCGGAAACGAACTTACTCCTCAAAGTGGGCTCGTGGTGGACTCGCTCGCGACGGTGCTCGGGCAGGAAATGGTCAAGTTTAACACCCTTCTTCGGGTGGTGCAGGTGTCCATAACGCAGCTGCAGCTGGCCGTCAAAGGCGTCGTGACCATGAGTGAAGGACTGGACTCGACGTACAAGAGCCTACTTCTACAGCAAGTTCCTCCAGAATGGCACAAGGTGGGCTTTGCCTCGTTGAAGCCCCTCGCGGCGTGGCTCGTGGACGTCGTGGACCGCGTCGAGTTCTTCCGCCAGTGGCTGCAGAACGGGTCGCCGCCCCCGACGTTTCCGTTGCCGTACTTTTTCTTCCCCCAGGGGTTTCTCACGAGCTTGCTCCAGAACCACGCCCGAAAGCACGTGTTGCCGATCAACACTCTCGAGTTTACCTTTGAAGTGGACCCGGCCGACTTGGCAGTAGTCGACGGCGCCATCGTCACGGGTACGTACGCCCTCATATAGTCAGTCTCCCATACAAGAGACCTAATACCGTGTAGGCCTGTTCCTGGAAGGCGGGCGGTGGGACAACCAACGCAAGCTGCTCTGTGATGCCAACCCGAATGAAATGCTGTCGGTGCTGCCCCCCGTCCACTTTTTGCCGTACGTTGTCACATCCGGGGACGCTCAGAGCGCTGGTCCGAGGTACGAGTGCCCCGTGTACAAGACCACCGCGAGGCGAGGTACGCTGTCCACCACGGGCATCTCGTCCAACTTCGTCATCTCCGTTCATCTCCCGTGCGAACATTCCGCCGCCTACTGGGTCCTCAATGGCACAGCGCTTATTGGAAACCTCAACCAGTAAAGTATCTAATAATACATATGCTGTCTCCAAGTGAGGACACATCACGCATGTTATAATAACTACACATGTACGAATTGATGGAAACGTGGGACCCCCGTCCTGCACTCCAACACGTCACGCTCCAAACACATTGCACACATGACTTAGAACGTAGTTAGTATTAAGGTTTCGGGGTTTCCTCGGCGGAATCGTCGGATGCTTCGTCCGAAATGTCTTGAGTTCGGCTGGTGTAGTATCAGGACCAAGCATCACGCTACGAAGCGTGGAAGCAGTCACTGGAGACTGTAGCTTTGTTGCGGACAGGTTCGTTCGGAACGTGCCACCGCCGTAATTCATCCTGGAGTTAGAAGGTCCAGTAGGGCCGTTTATAGCGGTTAAGAAACGTTGAATCCCTGGTTTTACAGCTTACGTTAACGGTGTAAATTGAAGTATAACTATGAAGAGGGTTTATCGAAAGGTGGAGGGAATTTGCTGGCATGGGCATTAACAGTTAGTTAAACACAACTGGGATGTTGATATTCGCGCTAACGTTAACTGTAAAGCAATTCAAAATGAGTCAATTTTCATCGTATGACTTGATATATCTCCAGATGTAATAAACGCGTTTTGAATACGTATTATCAGAAAAAACCCTCGAAGCTGTCGACGAATTTTACTGTTAATGCGAGGAAATGATCGCCAAATATTAAGGAATTGCCCTGTAGCTATTTTAATAACGTTAGCTCCAAAATACCGGGTGTATGGCATCACGAACTACTCCCATAACCCATGACTCTAATAGTATTTCACCATGGTTTCGGGGTTTCGGGGTTTTCTGTTCTGTGGTATCTACATCCAAATATGAGAATGTACAGTGCAGTGTGGATAGATGTGTTGTTCATGTCGCCAAGCTGAAGGAATGAATTATCATTCGAATAACAATGGTATTTCGGGGTTTCGGGGTTTCTACATTGCGTCACGACTCCGTGGCAAGGAAAGGGGGTCAACAGACCGATTACCTTGCACACTATTTAGCAAATGTTGTGTCCAAAAGGGCGGACGGCACTGCATGTACTAGTATTGTCTACGGCCACCGATGTGGGCTTGTTCGAGGCAAGCATAGACAGTCTGTTGATTCCTGCATTGATAAGATCCATCCCGAGCCAAACGAAGATACCAACTGGACATTTCTTGCCTCGTCCCATGCCTCTGGCTTGTTTAAACGCACTGTCACATATCGTTTAACGTACGTTAAATTGCGTTTGAAGCTGGAACAAGAATTAGACGCATTATGTTAAATGTTTAACACGTCGAACAACCAAGACCCTAAGCACTCACTAATTCGATCAGGGTATATATGTAACATCCGCACTTTGGGAAAAATAAGATACATTTAGGCCATAAGATCCTAATTGTATGGTTAGTTTTACTATAGGATAGATGAATCTTCCAAATTACATATGACAGTTCTGGTAGTGATTGAACCAGTGAGGTTGCATGTGACGGGCGTGCCATCAACGGACGGATCTCAAAAAACGACATAATCCGGATAAAAGGGGGCTGACAAACCCTCTGAAAGTGTGCTTCTTTACCGCCAGGCGTTAGCACATGATGCAACTCCAAGGAACATGAAGGTACAATATACAGCTGTATTAGTCTAAAAAACCCAGTCAATCGACTTGAGAGTATCTGGGGCAGTCGTGACGCTGGTACTTGGTCAAGCTTCAGGAGGGAAGATACGGTGTCCGGATAAATTGTTACTATCGTGGGATAATATTGCCGACCAGCACTTGAACGGACCAATCAGCATCGAGTACAGGGAACCAGCAACTGCCTCCTCGCACATTTTCAAATCCACCAACAGATATAAAAGATGTTGCCGACGACATCCAAGCGCATGTCGGCGGCGCACAAGCACCTGCTGGCGATGAAGATGGAGGGAGAGACAGTATTGTCCCCGTCCATGTCGTCTGAGTGGCGGAGCAAGTACCTCGAGAAGCTTCGCATCAATCCACACGTGACTAATGAGGTTCCTCGCGACGGGCGCGCCGACACCGACCCGTCGAACCGCCTCAGCGCACCGATCATGATCCCAACGAAGTCCCGAAGCACGTCGTTGGAAGACCTGACGTATAGCAGTCCGCACCGGCATACGTCGTGGGAATGTGCGTACAGTCCGCCAAGTGAGCGACCATCAACCATTGCGCGGTCGCCTGAGTGGGACATTGACCTCGACATTGGGCTCTTTCCCATGGGATCACCAGACTCGACGAGCAACAACAACAACGACAACGACGAAAACATGGACGAAGATGATCGAGACGTGCACCCGCATCATTCGGGGACGAGCGGAAGGCGGTGGCGGGGGTTTATTCCTCCACATCAACTGATCCAGCGCGACTGTTTCTCTCTCGGCGTGCAGCATCACTTCCGCAAACGACCCACCGGTGCGGCCGTCATTTAGATGCATCCTCTCGTTCCTATTTAACATGGTGTCAAGATGGGGTCCACATACGTTCTCTACAAGAATGCCACCTCCCACACTCCATTCTACTACGCAGTACTACCGGTAGTACTCACAGTCAAGAGCCACAGTAACGTTACTGTTATCATGTTATTACTGTGCTTTTGAGTGAAACTTCGTGTAACAGTTAGTGGCGTGGTTTCTCGATGGAATTTAAATCAATTTGATTGGCTACTTCAGTTGAGCTCAACATTATTAGCCAACCAAAACCTTTTCAACGAAATTCAACCAATCAGATCGATTGTGGATCGGTTTCGTCGGCGCGATTCGATTGCACCCCCTCCCCAATTTTGTATCAAAGCGACAAAATATCATTTTCACTTCAAAGTTGTCTTTATATCGGCTACATAATGGCGCAACTGCTGTCGCCCAATGGTTTCGGCGTTGGGGCTCGAGACGTGTTGGGCGTGGCTTTGGCCTCGCTCGGTTGTGATTGCGGCGGAGACTGGCGTTGCTTGCGTGGGCTGCTGCCGTTTGCACTGGCCATGGACGTGCTCGAGATGCCGAAATAGTCCACCAGCTGCGGGTCCTTGATGAGAAACCCCATGGACGTGGGGGACGCTGCCAGCGACTGGACGACGGCGAGCGACCGCTTGTCGGGGGTCACATTGGCGGCCAGCATCTCGAGCGCGAGGCTGGCCACGGCCGCTTCATTGCCTACGCCCATGTTCATATGAGTCTATATCTTGTTATGTTGATTCAAAATTGGAGTGGGATGGACCAAATCGGCAGACAATCGATATACGACCAATCAAAAGAATCAAGTAGCCAAACAAATCCACATCGAATTAGTGTGTGAATGAAATTAGTATGACACTGAATGATTTTTACATACAAAAGTCAGTACAACGAATCGATCGATAGATTTGGCGAAGAAGTCCAAATTTTGGGTAAAAACGACAATAAAAATGTATAGCAGAATCGGCACAACAATTGAGCCAATCCGATTGGAGGACACCATCATAACATCTAATTAGTGTATGAATTTAATTAGTGTGATTGGCATCCCTTCTACAGTACATACTTCAATGTACAAAATTCAGTACAAAGAATCCATCGATATGTTTGGCGAAAGTCTGAATTTTGGGTACAAAGAACACTATTGGTTCATAGTTCGCTGTACATACCGGATTTGGCGGCCGAGTACAGGCCCGTGTTGAATAGGCGCGAGTTCATAGGCTGGCTGCGCTTGAGAAGGTGAAACAGCGTCAGCGCCAGCGCAAAGTTGTTTGCGTTCTGACAAGCGTGGATCGCCGCCATACACGACGATTCGTTCGGGTCGACCAGGTTTTGGCCGGCCATGGCCAGGAACAGGTGGACGAGGCGCTCGGGGTCGAGGTCGTGGTCGCGACACTTGGCAAACGCCATCGAGAACCGCATGGGGTTCTCCAATGCGACACCGTGTGCGAGCGCAGAAGCCAAGATGGCCTCAATCAAGGCCAGTCGGCCAGGCCAGTCTTCAGGAGACCGCCAGTAGATGACGCCTATGGCCCACTGCACGCACTGGCTGGCGGCGTCTGGCTGGCGCTGGCACATGTCGGTCACGAGCTCGGGCGCCGATATGTTGGACGGGTGCGAGTGGAAGCGGAGGAGTTTCGTCTGCAGTTCGTGGCGTAGGCGGCCGTTGGGCACGGATTCCACGGCGGCCAAGAGATACATGACCTATGCAGATCAAGTCAAGAGGATGGAGGCTCGAGTATGGCGACGTACATCTTTGGACAGCACGCGGCCGTTGAATTGCCGGGTGCGGATGAGCTCGAACAAGCGCACGGCGCTGGAGAAGTGCTTGAGACGGAGACAGACGCGGATCATCGACACGTGCTGGTCCGTCTCGATGCTGGCGGCGTTCGCGTGCAGCCAAGACAGCACGGCGTTCGAGTCTTGGCGGTCCAGCGCGCCCGACTTGCGGATGGCGATGCTGTAATCGATACCAATAGATCGGTCCAGAGACAGCTGGAGGACGTCAAGAGCTTCTTTTGTGTGTTTTCCTCGGAACAGTTGGGCTACAACGTGCTCCAACGCGACTGGGACAGGCAGGTCGGTGGTGGGTTGCTGTAGAAGTGTGGCTGTCGCGTCGCTCGGATTCGTTCGAAACGACTCCAACAAAGCACGGATCTCAGGGCTCAACTGAGCAGCGGAAGGTGCCGTCGATGCTACTGTTGCCGCAGCCGCCGTTGTCGACGCAAAGTGCCGCCGGCCGCCGGCCGCCAAGCGTTGCACCAGCATGATGAGAATTATTGATGCACCTTGAGTGGTGGCTAAATGGACTGCATTGATTGGCCGACATCAAGTTTCAATAGGGATGTGTCTTGGGCAAATAACTTAGAGCATCTCCAACGGGAGTCCCTATATCGATGTCCCTATCCCCAAAACCTGTTACAACAGTGGTACCATCGAAGTTACGGATAATTTGGGGATGTATCCGGGTGTTTTTGTCCCCATTTCGCTCGGACGTCCCAATAACTGAACATTTTGGGGATATCCCCATAATTTGAGGACAAAATCACCCGGATAAGCCCCAAGTTATCCGTACTGTAACATGAAGTAACGGTACAACCGAAGTTTTGAGATATAGAGTTGGGATAGGGACCCGCGTTGGAGATGCTCTTAGGGCATTGCAGATACTTTAGGGCTATTCAAGACTTGGTCATACTTTAGTTGACATGTCAGTTGCGAAGAGAAAAAACCTGTAAATACTTATTCAGTCAATATATTATTTTCTACAATACCTCGTTCGTAAACTATACCCATGAAACTTTATAAATCCTGCATTGATTTGCAGAAAGGCGGCAAGTTGCAACAATAATGGCGCCAACTCAGCTCGATGGCCGACGCACTGGGCGTCCTAGTACCAAGCAAATCAAGCGAATGCCCAAGAAGCACAAGAACCTCTACCATACCTACGAGAAAAAGCTTCATATAATCCACTGGCGCAAAGAACATTCCATGGAGTCCGCCATCGACACGTTCTTCCCCGGTGTCGCGGGAGCCAAGCGCACTACAGTGTGGAAGCAGATCCTGCGCTGGGAATCACAACGGGGCCACATCACTATGGCTTGTTCCAAGGCTCGAACGCGGGACATGCGTACTCTACGCAAGCAAGGCGTATCTACAACGCTCACCCGTGTTGCAGAGGAAAACATTGCTCAATGGGTATCTGAACTTCGTGGAGATGGCATACCTGTATCGAAGGCTCTCCTCGCGTGCAAGGCAATGGATGTGGCGTTGGAACAAGGCTTAGCAGCGAACCAGTTCAAGGCAAGTCCATCGTGGATGAAAGGGTTCATGAAGCGATGGGGACTTGCGATCCGAGCGAAGACTCGCTCTGGCCAAGCGAACCTTGCTGATGGAGAGAAAGCTCTTGCCGAGTTTAAGACGTCTATTCGCAAGGTCATCAAGGACAATCGCATCGTCGAAGTATTCAATGCAGATCAAACAGGAATCAACTACGAGTACCTTCCAAAGCAAACGATGGACAACAAAGGTGCCAAGACTGTGTGGATCAAGGCGTCTGGTCACGACAAGGATCGCGTGACTGCTATGCTTCTGGCCGATTCCAAGGGAACGAAATATCCTCCGTTTTTGGTCCTGAAGAGTAAAGCATCAACAATCAAGGAAGTTGTTCAAGAAAACCTTACCCAACGTCACGGTTTTGGGCGTCAAGTTTGGAAGGAAATCGAAGACCTCGAAGCCAATTTCCCCCTCCAAATCTATGGGAACC